>NW_013530872.1:2995194-3052488 GCF_000836235.2 Papilio xuthus
ATTGTTGGTTTTTGTATCTGTTTTTTTTTATTATTATTATTATCATATATAAGTTTGTTTATAAAAGAAATATTAATCCACCACTTAGTAGCCATCATTAAAAATCAACAAGATGGTTGCTACATTTATTTGATTTGCTTCAATCATTTGGAATTGTGATGTAGAGTAACTTTTTTATTACTTCACAAAATTTTATAATTAAAGTAGCCAACCAGTAAAGTTATTAAAATGATATCTTATTAGATGTAGCCCGAGACTCCGTCCGCTCTGAATTTAAAAAAAAAAAAACTATGCCAAATTTCAGCGAGGTCAATGGTATCTTCAATACCTTCCAAAAACCTTACTACTTATTTACCCATTTATAATATTAGTAAGATAAAGAAAATTCTAGAGACAGCCTTGCCTTAAATGAAATAGCAACAAACTTGTCACTTTCTCCCGAGCGTTGGTAGACACCACTCGTGTGATGCTCTTCTCTGATTATTTCCATTAGTGTCCATTAGCCATTTAACTCGATATGATTAGAACGTCACGACATACCGTTTGCCAACGCCATAAATCATAATATCAGGTTATGGAACTAGTCGATAATTCGTACAAAAATTATTGCGTAAGCATTCAACGTTAGTCATTCAAGATCGATATACTATGCGATAGTTTGTATATAGAAATGGTCATATTTTATGCAAGAGTATTGTGGATTTGGACGTTTCGGTCCAGTAAATTGTCGCATTTCCAGTAGCCAATACGTTAACTGTAATTACATTATTGATGTTAGGAATTTATCCGTAGTTTTTACTATTATATACAAACAATGATTAAATTTATGTGATAATTAGGTGTCGTCCACGTTTCCGTCAGCGCGGAATTAAATAAAATAATTAGTAGCCTATATGTTCTACCAGACTATGATCTACATCCATGTCAAATTTAATTAAAATCAGGTTTAGCTGGTTTAGCCGTTCTGGAGATGCCTTCTAACATCCATCCATCCATCCAAACTTTCGCATTTGCAATATTGTAAAGTTATAGAATGTAATAACTTTGATGATGGGACCTAGAGATATGAAACCTTGTTGTTTGCGTTTCTAATCCATTTATTATTAATTTTACTTGACTCATTTAGACGTATGCAAGTGAAATAGGCCACATACTTTTTATAACTATTATTTATTAGTACAAATGAATATATTAATTAAACTTGTGTCTTGTGCACTACAAACATTTAATGAAGAGATTCATTAACAAATCATTTTTCATAATCCCAACCTTGACATTTTCCTTGCTATTTTTAACAGCGATAGAGCCCGCTATAAGCTCGCCAGGTGAAATACCACGACCACACAGAAGACAGGCGTGAAGTGGAAGCAATTCCGCGTTTCGTCTGATTAGTGTGCGTCCCGGAGGCCTAATTTAGTCCCCTATCCTTTACCACCCTTTTTCTTATAAAGAAAATATGGGGAGTGGAACTCAACTATCCGGATGAAAGGATGCATGGAAAGTGAAAATATTTTCTTTCTGTGCATCCACTCCTCCATCAATTAAAGGTAGGCAACGCATATGCAATAGCGTATGTCTATAGGCAACGATCACTTCGCTATTTTAGCGATTTCACGTGACTCGTTTTCCACCTTATGATATAAAATATAAAATTCTTAATAGATAAGATCCTTTGCTGTATCCTCTATCTTTCTAATATCCAGTTCAGATCAAAACGGATACAATACATGAAAATATTTCAATCTAAATTCAAATATCATAAGATATCTTTAGATTAAGAGATACTTGACACAGTATTACAATTGCATATTCCGTAAACATCATATATTTCGAAGCAAATGCTATAGCAATAATTCTAGAGAATGGTTTGTTGTTATGTCAAGTCATGATACAGTAGACTGGAACGCTAGTTTGAATTCCAGTGCGTAGTGCCTAAAGGCAAATGGAATCAAGGAATAGTAATGTAATAGCTTAATATGATAGTCTTAGTTAATAGAAAATGCCTATTTCGGGAAATTTATAATTATTTCAGTTGCTAGACTATATTTTAGGTTAAGTTACATTCGTGAATTCTGTATTATGAAGTGATCTAGAATTCAACTAGCTGTCGCCTGCGACTAATAATTGCCTTTAGGTTATTCCTTCGTATCCTAAAATTGTTACAAAAATTATAGGTGTGGATTTTTTTTTGTTTCGAATTGAAATTAATAAAACTGTTTTATTTTTGTCCAAAGTTCATGAAGTCAACTCTCACTGCTGAATTATCGAGACCCTTGATCTCGGACGTCACATCCGTAATGTCATTGACACCGGACGGATGCGCTTACGCAACCTGCACCTTGACAGTACCCCGTTATACCCGGGGAGTCCGTTTAAGATGACGATCGTGTGACGCAACCGGATGTTTCACTTTTGTTTGTAATACAATTGCGTTTGTTTTTTTCAACGGTTAACATTTCTCGCTTAGTAAGCAGCAATGGAATGCCGGTCTTTTAAATTGAAGAAAGCGATCGCTGACTCGGCTTGCGATGTCCCGTAGAGATGTAATGCATAGATACAATAATTGCGAAGTGTTGTTCTGGGAAATAATAGAATAAATTTTTAGTTAAACATTACACTTATTTCCTGTAACGACCTTTAAAAGAAAACTGTTTGTTTATTTTTACTGATATCCTAAGTTCGTCATGTATGTAGAAATAAAAAAAAACGGTTTATAAATCTTACTAATAATATAAATTCGAATGTTTAGATGGATGGATGTTTGTTTGAAGATATCTCAAGAACGGCTGAACGGATCTTGATGATATTTGGTATACATGAAGAACATAGTCTGGGAGAACACATAGGCTACTATACCGCGGGCGACAGCTATTACTGTATAAAAGTGGAAAGACGATAACAAAACAAGTGATACGTAACTGCTGTTTGATTCTACACCTCCCTTTAAGACTTTACATGGCGCGGGCGCTAAGATTTGAAAATACGTTCCCCGAGGGAATCTAATTACAAAAAAAAGATGATATCTTTATGCGATATTTTACTTATGAATGTTTAAAATGTTTCTGATTAAAACTTAACTTAGCCAATTCAGATCCATGAAATATAAATTTTATAATCATTATGAAATCTTTGTTCATTAAAATAGCAGAGTAAGCTGTTAAATATTTATTGATCTTATTTTTATTGCGGAACATGTTAGCCAATACGAATAAATATTTGCTTTAGTAAGAAGTCTTAATATCTTTATTGGCCACAAATTTGGCAAATCTTAATTAGTGATTATAATATGAGATTGTATATTTAACTGTTTGTATCAAGAAATTTACGGTC
The DNA here is from genome assembly GCF_000836235.2 of Papilio xuthus. Classification (NCBI taxonomy): domain Eukaryota; kingdom Metazoa; phylum Arthropoda; class Insecta; order Lepidoptera; family Papilionidae; genus Papilio; species Papilio xuthus. The sequence continues at coordinate 2,998,525 of NW_013530872.1, forward strand.
TTTTGGGGTCTTATAGCCAATATAAGACCGTGGGTATGTATAATACCTTCGTTTTTTTTATTATTGCAATAATTCACTAATAAGGCCTAATTTAGTTCATTCAATTAAAACAAATACGCAGTATGACCTTACAGAATCTTCAAACAACTTCCATCGTGCATATTGCAAGATATAGCACATAAAGTCGAACCTGGATACTCGAGAAACCTTTATAAGCGAGAGCCATCGAGTCCCGATGGAGCATCTCCATAAGTCAGATACTCTTATTAGAAAAAATATCTTATTTCCTTGGACTCTCGCTTAACCAAGTTTGACTGTATTACAACTCACAAATACATACAAGCAACACATGTTGCATTTCTGGTTTCTACTATCCCGTTGATATAATTGTTTACATATGTCATTTGTCAGATGCTACGATACAAAATTTGTTACAACCATAACGATTAGGGTTATCAACTAAAAAACTAAAAAGTATAAAAAAATTTACTACTGATTTTAAATTTAATCTGTTTTGTGCTCAGACGTCATTCAATTCTTAGAGTTGGGAAATTAATTTACTATTGAATTGAAGGTGTATATAAAATAAGTTCGGGAGTTTAAAATAACTATTAGATTATGGGAATTGGTAAAACATATAGCACAATTGTACCAAAACAAATCCGTTTTAAAAAAAACTTAAAAAAGTAACGAGAGACACGATTTTTTAGGCGTTAGACAGTGACATTAACTGTAAATACACTGCAATATTAACTAATATATGTTATATTTTTTAATCTTTCAGCATAACACTTATTATGTTGTCTTCGTAAGATATAAAAAGATAAGAAGCGACAATCTTATTATCGAATGAGTCCAGCGTGGGCGAATGGCGCCTACATGGATTACCGCAGATTGAGTGTGCGTATTGTTATCTTGAATGACGACGCATTATCATTCGCACAAAAGCGTGTTATCTACAGCCGTGTTTACTTAAGGTGTTTTATTTACTGATTGATATGGAAAGGATGATTATTTTGGCAGAACTTAGCAACTTATATAGAATAGAATAGAATATATGTGTAAGGAATCTTACATTTAAATAATACTTCATTTATTTCTTTTTTTTTGACGGTTCGTTTAATTTTAATATCGACTTTTTAAAATTGACATAAATCTTACTTATATTCAGATGGATGTTTGTTCGAAGGTATCTCCAGAACGGCTGAACGAATCTCGATTGCCAAACATATAGAGCATAGTCTGGAAGAACACATAGGTTGCTAATTATTTTTTTTTATTCCGAGTGGACGGAGTCGCGGGCGACCGCTATATCTATATCATCTAAAAATCAACCAGTATCTAATAATACTAATATTATACTGATGATTGGATATTTGTTACTACGTATCTTCAAAACTACTTATGGGTTCCCGTTGAAATTGTGCAGATATAGAACATAGTCTGGAAGAACACGTAGGCTACTATAAGTTTTTTTATTGCTCGCGAAACATGTCAAAGGCAAAATCTTATATAATAAATATAACATAACATTTGTTTTTAAATATGACATAAACTTGCTAAGTCCTTAAGTACTTAGTGTCACTTAAAGAAATATATATTTCATTCCGCACAAAGCTTTCAAGTCAAGTTGTGCTTTGAAATTAATTCTGCATTTGAACGAAGAGCTTTTGACGCCCACTGGTGATTTCTTTTCGAGCGGTCATTTGTAACAGCCCACGTGCTCCGTATTGTTGAAGTACCTGCTTCGCACATCTGTATAGTAATCCTATAAGATAACAGTTCACAATGGCTACTGAGATTCCATATATTTTTATATATATATTCCGTATTAATATATAAATTCTGACTCTAATAATGTTATCTTAAAGTTAAGGTGGATGCTTTGGTAATCTTTTATAATCTACTTCTTCTTCTTTCTCAGCCGTAAGTCGCCCACTGCTGAGCATAGGCCTCCCCCAAAGATCGCCACGATGACCGGTCCTGTACTACCTGCATCCAGGTCGCCAGGTCGCCAACCTTGACCAGGTCATCGGTCCATCTTGCCCACGCTTCGACCACCTAGAACTTTGCGGCCCCGGACAGGCATCAACTTTTAATAACTATAGAATACCTAAACTAAATACGAATGTTTGGATAGATGGATGTTTGGTTGAAGTTATCTCCAGAACGACTGAACGGATCCTGCTGAAATTTGGCATAGATGTAGAACATAATCTGGAATAACACATAGACTACTAATTAAGCTGTTTTTAATTACTCGCGGACGGAGTCGCGGTCGACAGCTAGTATGATAAAAAAGACAGATTCAAGTGTATATTACACTGAATAATTTGAAAAGAAACCACGTCTAATGTCAATACGTTAAAGAATTTTTGTGCCACACATATCTTACTCAATCGTGTACCCATTCCAAGTCAACGTGTGCGTAACAATAGTGCTAATTCCATTCTAGATGCAAAAGTAACTAAAGGTCAATGTTACGACCGTGATATTTACCGTTTCTTTAACAAAGCGTGAAATGATAGCAAAAAATAATATCAATTGATAGATAAAAACTGAAATATAGACACCTAAAAGTAAGAGGAAACTATTGCACTAATATTATAAACTAGCTGTCGCCCGCGACCCCGTCCGAGTGAATATGAAAACACTTAATTAGTGTAGCCACCCATCCATCCATATACATCACATCCATCTAAACATTCGCATTTATAATATTAGTAAATTAAATAAAAAGCAGCTCTTCAAGGCATAAATTCGAAAAAAAAAAGAATAAATAGTAATCTTATGTCCGTCTCCTGGCTCTAAGCTATCTCCTCACAAATTTTCAACCATATCGGTAAAGCCGTTCTTGAGTTATAAATAGTGTAACTAACACGACTTTCTTTTATACATATATATAGAAGATAGATATGAAAGTTTAGATGTATGTAAGAATCATCCATTCATTTCATATTTAAAAGGTGTCTCCAGAACACATGCATCGATATCGCTGAAATTAAGCAGAGATGTAGAACATTTTACGGAAGGACACATAGGTAAAACATTATTACTATTACTAATTATGTTTTTTTTAAGTCCGCGCGGACGGAGTCGTAGGCGACAGCTAGTCTTTTTTTAAATTAAGTTTTAGGTTAATTAGATATTCATAAAATGTATACCAAAAATGTTTTCTTCTCATATTAGTGCAAGTATCCGTTATGATTAAAAATAACATGGTTATTACACACTGGATTGTTAAGATAAATTTTATCTCAAAATACTTAGTACATTATCGTTTTAATATGTATTACATTTTGTTGACATGGATACCCAAAATTTAAATATTTTGAAAATGACAATTTTGTGAGTGTCATTAGCGCAGTTGTTAAGCGTTTGACCGATCTGGGCCTAAATCTATATGTTCAGATTCAATCCCCGCCTTGTACTAATATGTTTTTCCATTTTCGTATTGCATATGTACGTCTATCCGACAACCTTACGGTGCCCGTTCAACGCCTGCAGGTGCTCAGTCACTCTGTCGGTGTCAGTAGATTCAAATATGTCCACGTCAAACAGTCTAAAGTCGTCAGCAATGCTGCAATCCTGATGCACCGCTTCCCGTTAGCGCGCTATAGACACGTCGTTATCGGACCGAACGCGGAACCGTGAACTTAGCGACCCGGTACGCTAGATAAAACAGTACTACTTCCGATGCTGAATCTCAACTCTCTCACACTCTTCCCCGTATCCCCGCAGGCCCCGCGGCCAACCGTAGCCGTGGGAAATTCCAAAACTACCCGCTTGTGCGGGAGAATAAAAGTGAGCCGACCTACTGTCTCTAGCCTATAAACCGCGAAGTTTAAAACGTCATTAATATGACGTCAGTACATTGCAACTGTACCGAATAGGAAATATGATGGATGGATGGATAGTTTTGCACTCTTATTGAAAATAAACTCGGTGAAAACGAAACGGCAATTACTTCGTTATTATAATATACTTAAAATTATGCACGCGATATTTTTAGCCGCACAACTGTCACTGGGATTATCCAAAACCTAATGACCTTAAGTCGACCTGAATACCATTGCAGGAAAATATTTATTCCGTAAACACAATTTAAAATCCTCTTGTTGTATCTACTTAAAATTCTTAACGAGTTGCGAATCACATTTGACCGTGGACTAGATTTTACCGTTATAGAAATTATCACTAATGACTAAGAAGGTTTTATTGTTAAATGACGTATTATATTGAGATGAAATTGTACTTTCGTAGTCGAGTATCACTTGACATAAATAATTACAATACTACAATAGTTCAAGGTGCTTAGAAATATACGAATGGAAATGTCGATTTCATTTCATCTTATTTGGATTAATCTATCCATATTAGAATGTCGTAAATATTGAAAGAAGACAAGGACGAAATTGTCGAATTTTATTGTCGAAAGCCAAGAATTTATTAGCAATAAAAATAAATTTACGTTTATTGCAACTGCTTTCGACATTTAAGCCATTGTTTAGGTTCTAACGGTGATATTAAAAAGGTTTCAAAGCAGAACAACCGTAATGCTTTAATATTTAAATGGAACCTATTTTTATATACTTACTAATGTTGCGATAAGTAAAAAAAAATCCTAGCAACTTTTAGACTTTATTAGTTAGAATCATTTGGCGCGAATGACGTGCTTTCGTTACAAATTCTAGTGTCAGAATGAATATTAAGGGGACATAAACGTCGACATTTTAGTAAGGCTAGTGTTGAGTCAATACACTGCCTCAATTTCGGATTTTCTACCTAACACAACTGAACAACATTTATAAGAAGAACAGCTAGGGTTGAATCTCTCGGAGTCTGTTTCCTACCTCCCAATATTGTGAGAATAGCGGTTGACACATGGAATTAAGCCCTAAAACTCTTAACAAATATATGTAAACTTAAGTAAATATTGCATTTTTAAATTACGATAAAATAAGCTCCGTAAAAAAGATATTTTTATGGTAAATATTTTTTGGCAAACGAAACGAAAGAGTATTAAGAGTGACATTAACTTGACGCAGTGAAATTTTTTTTTTACCGCTAAAATATATTTTTCTCTGTGGTTGCGGTGTCATTGACCAAGGAGTTTGTATGGTTTACTTGTTTTTTTTTAAAGACAACAAACCGTTCGAAAAGTTTAAAATTCAACGATGCAAGTAACAGGCCATCTTTACATAAGAATTGTAATAACGAGGACGTGAAATGTGCCTTTTTGTATAAATAAATAAATAAAATTCAAGCCAAAAAATATTCAGTGCAAATTCTTTATTTTATTTGTGTTTTCGTTATTTGAAATGATTTATGTATCTTTGTTGTGTAGATGATCGTTTAATCATCATCAGCTCACTATACGTCTCCACCGAGGGACTCGGAGCTTACCCTAAGTTAAGGGTGATTAGGCTATAGTCAACCACGCTGGCCAAGTGCGGGTTGGGTGACTTCACACATATCTTTGAATTTTTTTTCAGATATGTGCAGGTTGAATCACTATGCTTTCCTTCACCGTAAGAACGTCGGATAAATATACATATGTAAATCGGAAATCGAAAACACATTGGTACATGACGGGATTCGAACCAAGGACCTACAGATTGCAAGTCAAGTGCTTAACCCCTGAGCCACCGACGCTCTATCGTATCGTTTGATCAACTTCTTAAAAACATTTCTGTACTCAATACCTAATCATATAATAAATTATCAAACGAGATTTCCAATTTTTTTTACCTAAAAACTTTGGTTTTGTTCAGAATTTTAAAGATATATTAGGTAACAACGATGACACACATCAACAGTAATCCAAGAAAAATTTCATACATTTCATTCAAAACAAACATGGCGCTTATTGAAATCCATATACATATAGAAAGTGATAAAATTGTAAGGAATTTAACACTTTATGTTTGTGCATAGCGGATCTCGAAACGGATTTGTTATATCGGTGAATACGACGGCGACAGCCGACAGACATTTGATGACATAACTGCGACCACTCGGCCGCACTGAGCGACATACTTTTAAAAAAATTGCGAACTTTTGTACATACCGCCCGTGTTTACCGTGCGATAAGTGTATCATTTACCTCAAAGTATTCAGGTAAATACCCAAACAAATCAATATTTGCAACACGTTCCTTTAAAACAGTCTTTCCCAAAGTGGGCGATAACGCCCCCTTGTGGGCGCTGCAGGTTTCAAGTTGCGGGTTATAGTAAAAGTTTCGTTTAGAATTCTCCGTTAATATACATATATAGGTCACAATAATTAATTAATTAAATTTGAAGTTATAGTGGTTTTTAAATATGTGAAAATATGGGGGCGCTAATAAAATATTTATTCTCAAAGTGGGCAGTAGACAAAATAAGTTTCGGAACCACTGCTTTAAAAGGTTAAATCCTTTCAATTGCAAATTGGTGTATTATACAAAAAAATACAGTTAGACACTGTTTAAACACGTGTTTTAACCCTTTAAACGCCGGTGAATGATATCTTAGACGGCGCATCTGCGGTTCTCTGGTATTGCTGATGTCTATGAGCGTCGTTGAACACCTCGGTGTTCCCGCTGCTCTTTTGCCCCTTTCTGTTTTAAAAAAAAAAATACAAAGTAAAATGTTTCACCATAAACATGTATCAGCACACTACTTTTGTTTTAAATATTTCTTTAATATTGATTAAATACTAGTTTTGCAAGCATACGTATAATAATGTTTTTATTAGGCATGATTTTTCAAAAATCCGCGCCGGGCCTTAAAGTCATGATCTAAAGAGGTTGACCTATGTTTAAAATAAAATGTATTTGAAACATTGTCTAAATTTTGTAATAAGGCCCTCTGTGCTTAACAAATTTTTTGTAAGCACCATGTAACAGTTTTAACCCAGTTAACAATAGACAAAACAATATTAATTGCAACCCAGTGCTACCTATAGATGATATAGCTGGAACAAAACTCAAAGGATAATAATATAAAGTGCAAGCAGAGTAGGCTGGATTTTAAACAAAAGTAATTGCAACTCGTGAAGTATTTGCTTTGGAATTGATCGTATAATGTTATTGCAATTTGAGAATCTGAAAAATGTCAAGTCACAGAAGCTAAGTGAGAATGGAACTTCCGAGTGTCAGATCGTAAATTAGACAGGCAGCCGGTATAAATCAATTGGCATTATACTCGCCCCTACTCCCGCCTCTTAATTGATAAACGGATAAGATTGAAATCTTAGTATGATCGATGAACGCGATCAGAAGATACCTTGAAAGTAGAATAGATCGTGCGTCTACTAATTATCCGTGTTACGTTAAGTATTGCGAAAATCATTTGTCTCCTTATTGCGAATCCGCTGAGATTTATAGCCATTAATCAGACTGCTGTGGGCACGGACGTGTTTGTTTTATTACGTGATCCGATGTATAATGTTCTTATCTTAAGTAATGGTTGTGTAATGACCTTTTAAGTATTTTAAATTAGCCAACGCTAATATCAATTTCGACCGCTTGCCGCAACTTATCGAGTATACTCGACATTTTTAAGTTGATGTTACACTTTTTTTGCGCACGATTTGTTGTTGAGGATCGACTTTGTAGTGTAACGAATTAACTGCTTAGTTATTATAGAGTGGACCTTCATTCTCAGGTTCTTCTGTGTTATTTGTTTCGAATTATTCTCTTGTTATTACGTCTGGTTTACATTTATCACTTTAATGCGCATAATCTCTGCTTGTTCTTAATCTTGAGTTGTTTTAATCTGTATAAATCTTTAATCAACATCTATAAATAGTCCTTTTAAATTATTACCAACGCATGCTAAGTCGATATTTGCGAGACAATATTTCACAGATTTTACGGAGTCGCTGTAAAAAACGTCTATGTCTATAAAAGTTGAAAGTTTAGTACCGACGGCGAGCGGATGAGACGCTAGCTCCGAGGAGATGGCAATGAGTTGAAAATTTCAGAACATAAATTTTTTCATAAGATCTTTTGACCTCTAAAATTCTTGGTTGATTAAAATTATTTTGCGCATACGAGAATTGAGTAGTATATTTTGTTAGTTGTAGTTAATCAAAACTATATACAACTACTATTATGTATTATTTATTACATATTATGTTAAGCAGTCTCAAAAAGACTCCCTCTCACTGGAGATGTATCGAGTAGTCACAATGAAACACTGGTTATATCTTGGCGCGAGTCAACTTTATTGAAATGGGATCGGCAAGTCGATAAATATACCAAATAAATCAATATCGTGATCTAGTAATATGTTCCGCCATCTATTGATATAATAATGTAAACTAAATTGACATAGCGTTTGACATTTTATATATTTAAGACTATTCATTGGATTATTTGTAAGTTTATTAGAATATTTTATAAGTTTACATTAAATTAAATAAACTATCAAAATTTATATAAATATATGTTATTTGCAGCTTTATTACACTTGTTCCTAAAGTTATGGACGTCGCCTTAAGTAGCCGCAATTTCAGTTTTCAATTACGTTGAAATTACAAAATGGCATATTCTAATATCTATTACTAAAAATTCAGATTAAATCACAAACAAAACATTATTGTATCTTGATAAACATATATTATAATTCGGTTTTAATGCTCTTATTTATGGTATTTCTTATATATCAAATTGGCTTACAAAAACTATTTTTTTCAGTGTAAGTAGATTATAAACTCCTTGCTCATGCGATCAAGTTTTTTTGTCCCAGCCGTCAATATTCATTGGTCGTTCGCCGACCTCTTTGTCCGACTGCCAATCTTAGTATTTGTATCGACTTTTATCACACGCTCAATTGGATTTTGATATGACGGATATTAACATCAATTTTAATAGTTATCACGCATCAAAACATATTTATTAATAGTCCATACTTAAGCTGTTCTAGTAAAAAGTTTAACGTGAATATTGAGTAAGGGACTATTCTTACTGCCATGCAGAATTAGTAATATAATAAGTTCCTTTGTTTCGATTTCTCTTACTAAATCTAAACTAAGTGTCTCTCTTAGTGACGATTTAAAGATTTATTAGTATGGCAGTTGGTGTTTGTGCTTTAATACATTACATACTTGTTTAATTATGTGTATATGTTCGTCTAAAATTAGATAGAATAGTCAAGTTATTGAGTTTTTTGACCATATTCAGATCTAAATTATTACTAATATTATAAATGCGAACGTCTAGATGGATGGATGGATGTTTGTTTGAAGGTATCCAGAACGGCTAAGCCGATCTTGATGAAATTTGGCTTACATATAGAACATAGTCTGTTAGAACACATAATCTACTAATTATGTTTTTTTAATTCCGTGCGGACGGAGTCGCGGTCGACAGCTAGTAACTGATAAATTTCTATATATAGTGTAACTTACAATGGTCTCAAGGGTGATATATTTGATCATCAAAAGGAAAGTACAACTTAGTACTTGCACTTGACGACAATTTATTATCTTATCGTAACTTAGTCGAGATTTCTTTAGCTGATAATCTACAGATGGCTTTGCTAGATAAATAATAGATGGCAGATTGTTGGCAGTTTGCAAAATGCTAAGGCTAAATTTTATGGTTAGTAGTTCTATCACTTTCTTTCTCAATAAAAAGAACAGAGACAACAGTAAATTTTTCAATACAGGTGACATGATAGTTGAAATCCACAGTGATGTTGACATTTCCGTTGATCATTTCTCTTTCTCGTCACTTTTTGTATCACTTTCACTTATTTTCCATTTTAAATGTGTTAATATCATTTATATAGATTGTATAATATTGGAATATGAACTTTAACTTAATTCGTCAAGTGCCATTTAAGTTACACGTTATTAATTATAATCCATTTCGATACGCAAAAAAATATAATACAAGTAAATTGTTTCCATTTCCTTAATGATATAGTTTTTATGTTTACCTTAATGTCTGGTTTATATCATGCCAGTACAATAACACTAAGTGGCACCAGTGAGCCAAAACAATCCATGAAAGCCCAGCACTACTGCACTACTGTACTGGACTACTACACTACACATTATACTTGTAAACTAATCATTTTAATTGTTACTGAATCATACAATTCTTAGTAATATTACAAAACATGAATTATTAAGTGGATGGATGGATGTTTGTTTGTTTGTATCTCCAGAACGGCTGCATAGATCTCGCTGAAATTTGGTACAGATATAAAACATAGTCAGGAAGAACACATAAGCTACTAATTAAGATTTTTTTTAATTCCGCAAGGAAGAAGTCACCCTTTTTTTCCAGAGAGGAATGCTTAATGGACATATGCATGCATAACTCCGCGCCCCCGGGTGGGACGCGGTAGTTATGTGGGATTCTCCTCCTTAATGGAGGCATACCCACTAAACATCTCTGTTGCTCCACCGCTTCGGGACGGGACCACGGGCACGCTTTCGCTTTCGTCCGCGATCCCGTAAGGAAGAAGTCACCCGCGATAGTTAGTAATTCAATACTTTGGCTGTCTATTATTGTAGTTATAGTTATAACCTTACTTTTTGCTTAATACTGTAACTGATTCACAAATAAATATCTTAACTTATTAGCAACATAGAGAACCGTATATTTGTTAAAGTATTCAACTCGATTGAATGTACAAAGTCATATAACGTTATCTAATATTACATAACACTCATGTCTTTGTAATACAAAACATAATTTAATTTACAAATGATAACTGACAAAGTAAATAAGAGTTCAAAAGCCAACTGAACATTTCCTCTTCAATAAACACGCACTATATGTACAAAGAAATAATTTTGTAAGCGTTTGATTATATAATTTCAATGTCTTCCATTATTACGATTCTCAATGCAGGATTGCTTCCTAGATGCAACTCATGTGTAGGCATTCACCACTTCCTAGAGTTGCTCTCTGACGTTGATATAACGCTAGTTAGATCTATTACAGATATGAGCTATTAAATTATGAACCGCTTAGATTCGCCACGCTCGGTTCGCGTTGCAGGAAAAACAGAGTTCAAAGGTAAAGTGGAGCACTGACTTTGATGGAGGGGTATAGTGAAATTTTTATTGCTTTATGACGTTTGGTGCAAAGGATTAGTATAAGCGAAATTATGAATTCGAATTAAATTCACATTGTTTAATAATCCAAACTTTGTTCGATATAAGTCTTATAAGACGATAATTTTTTTTATTATAGTTTGCGAATGCACTTATTACTGCATGTAAAAGTGTTGTACAAATGCAAGTGCAAGTGTAATTAAAATCATTAATTTCCATATCAGTTTAAAAGTTATAAAAAAAAAACAAATCTTATTTGGAGCATTACATTGTGCGCGTAAAGATGCATTCACATTTGACGAATGGAAACCGAAGAAGGAATCACAATAATTTGGCTGCCGCTCGAAACACATTCGAATGCTGCGCTGAACACAATTTCAAGTGTTGGCGAACGAAAAAGGATAAAGAGGGAGACGTGACGCAACTCATCTGACTTTGAGCAGGGTTTGAGCAGCGGCAGATCGACGCAAATACGATTTTTGCTCATGAAATCGTTACTGCGTAGCTCACAAATGCTTTGCTGGCTGCGTATTTACAGCAAATTCGCTACATATGCACGCAACCTAAGAATCGTTGTTAAAGTGGTGAGCCAGCGCCGGCGCCGGCGCCGATCAAATTGACATTTAACAGGGACCTTGCAGAGGACAATTTGCGAACAATACGCTTGTCACTCGCGTTCCCGGAACCCGCGCGCGAACCCGGACTGACCTCAACACCGACCTCCACAAACACAACACTCTCCATTGTAAGAAGAAATAGCCACGCTTGTTATTATAAATAACACGCTTTTAATTAAACAAGACGCTGTGAAAGTAAAGGATTTGATGACGGGAGACATTAAAATCTTTGACAACCTGACAATGTTTATAGCTTACAACTCTAACCAATTAAAGGAGACAATTGACAATTTTGTTATACCGCTTACGGTCGTTCGCGCAATATTTAGCATATTATCGTTATTAAATATCATAAATATTGTTTTACCATTGTAAATTTAATTTGGAATTAAATAAAAATACCTTACCTATGTTATACAGTAAACAGAACGCAAATGACATGATGTTAATTTCAGTAAATATTTTCATATTTACTTCACTATCTGATGATTTCAGCGTAATTATTCGTAATAAATACTTTGCAGTTACGAATGAAGCTGTGAACTTTAATAAGGGGATAAACGATCCGATATTTATCATGGTTTTTTATTACTTTCCGTTTGTATGATTCTTTTGAGATCTGCATTTAATTATTGTTCATTAATATCCTTTGGGTTAATATTTATTGCGGGTTACGAAGGAAATGATATGTTGACTATGTAACATACCATTTAACGCAATCATCATTTTTCTTTGTTCAAGTTTTTTCGTAACTTTTGTGTTTTACAAAATTTTATAAATATTTACTGGCTGAGATTTTTTTATTCGTTTTGAATTCATCCTTTTTTGACCTTTGAATGCTATCAGTGTTGCAATTAATAAAAATCCTTTACATAAATTATGTGTATGTAATTATTAACTAAGAGAAATATAAAACTTGTCATATTTAACAGATGTTTCTTTATGCTGTCATTTAGTCACACCTAGGAAATTTATTAAGAAATCAATTATATTTTTTTATGATTATCTGTAAAAATATATGCAGATTATAAATAAATAAGGTGCTTCAGCAAGCAGTTTATAAATAGCACACAATAAATATAATGGATAATCAAAATTTTATAAGTTTATTTGCTGTCAAAATAAATATTAAGGACAGAAAATAATCATTTAAATTTTATATTTACATTTGAATATTTTTAAAAAACTTTATAATTAAATGTGTTATTTATAAAAATATATGTATAATCTGGTGGCGTTGAAGCGTGAGTTTCCACTGCTTATACAAAAACAATTTGCCACCTCTCGGCATCATTGTAATAACCAGAGATAAGATCTTTTTGTATACTTGATGGACTTACAATCTGGTTCTGGGTTCGAATTCCGCCATGTACTAATGTGTTTTTCAATTTCCGATTTACATATGTACATTTAACCGACGTTCATACGGTGAAGGAAAACATCGTGGTGCAACCTGCACATATCTGAGAAGAAATTCAAAGTGTGTGAAGTCAACCAACCCGCACTTGACCAGCGTGTTGACTATGGCCTAGTCACCCTTAACTTAAGGTAGGCTCCGAGCCCCTCGGTGGGGACGTATGGTGAACTGATGATGGTATACTTGTTTCAACAGAGGAAACATACGCAAAGACAGCAGACATAGACTATGCGACAAGCTACCGCAGCTAAGTGGAAGACCGCAGCGTTAAATATGAGTGGTTTATCCACCACTAGGACTAATAAGTTAAGTAAAACTCTGGTTTTATAAAGAATGTAAGTATAATAATATTCTGATTTAAAAAAAAAATATAGGCGAAGGGGGCTTACAAGCGGTAGGAACACCAAGGTGATCAACGACGCCCATGGATATCCGCAAATAAGAAGAACTGCAGATGCGTTGCCGGCCTTTAATGGGACGATAAGTTCGCTTCTTTGCAAGACCCTAAGTTGCATTGGTTTCGGAATGAAATGAAAATCTATTTGATAGAGATGCAATAAAAAAATTAGTTTTATTAGGAAGTCGAGAAGAAAAACTAAACGTTGGCAAATTATTTAATCGATATTCGAATCTGTCGAACTCAAGTGTTGTCCAAATAGCACAGAGGGCCTAGCACGAAAATTTACGACAGTCGCCTTTGTAACGTGATCGAGAAAATTTGTATTATATTTGTTGGTGTACTTTACACTCGGTAGCACAATTTTTAATATTGGCACTTATGAATATTTGTGATAGGCTAGTGATACAGAGTTATATAGTTATATGAGTGAATAAGGGTGACTGGTCAATTTCGGTGTCCGTTGGCGTCATCTCTTATATCTATTGGACTATCACTTTCGGTCGTCGAGTCTCCCATTGTCCGAGATATGATCTTATTTTCGTTTAATGACCGCTAAGATCCGGCTGATCGTTACCTAACGGTGACGCATTTGAGGGAATTTCGCACTAAGCAATTTCTTTTGGACTTTGCTCGTCTAATATTTTTTTGGCATCAGATGTGTGGGCGCCCACGTCATGTTGCCAGTGTTGTTTGAATGTCATTTGTTTTTAATGTGAAATCGATTAGTAAGTTAACTTGTAGAATAATGAAGATGTACACAGAAAACTTCTTTTGTAGTAGATTGGGCTGTCTGATTTTTTCTATTACGCGACCTATCAAGTTTAAAAGAATAATATTAAGTAGTGTATGTTTAGTAATTTAAGTATGACTTAAGAACGTCTTTTTTATGTTAAGTTAATGGTTAAAACACACGTGGTTATAAATAAATCCAATAGAAAGGTCCGATAAACGATCAAATTTTCGTCGCTCGGTCGATTTTCTTCACATTTATAATATAATGTTGGATAATAAATTGATTAAACAAGTTTAATGGAAAATATCATACCTTCAAGTTCAGTAACAGTAGAGAGCGTCGGTGGCTCAGTGGTTTCAGCACTTGACTTGTAATCAGTAGGTCCTGGGTTCGAATCCCGCCATGTACCAATGTGTTTTTCGATTTACATATGTACATTGATCTGACGTTCTTACGGTGAAGGAAAAAATCATGATGCAACCTGCACATATCCGAGAAGAAATTCAAAGATATGTGTGAAGTCAACCAACCAGCACTTGGCCAGCGTGGTTGACTATGGCCTAGTCACCCTTAACTTAGGGTAGGCTCCGAGCCCCTCGGTGGGGACATATAGTGAGCTGATGATGATGAAGTTCAGTAATTAGAAAAAATAACCTTAATAAAACGACCTGAATAAAATCAGTCTTGAAGTTAATGTTAAATTAAAAACAAATATGTTGTAGTCGTTAGGTTTGGGATCAATACTCGCGACGAGCTCGGTCTATCAGAGGTCATCAGCGGTTAACCCGCGCTAACCCTCTCCAAACAAATCAATATGTGAAGCCTTTCCCTGTAATTGGTATAACTTTCTGTGAAATTGCTTTCCAATCGTGGATTAACAATTATTTTGTATGAAACATCTTCATGACCTTTACACGTTGAAAAAACAAAATTTAAAAAAAAAACTATTATTTTTTTATTACAAACAGATATTTTATATACTCAGTCAGTATTTTAACAGTAAAATTAAAGAGATATAATAATTTTCTTTTTCACTTTCAGGTCAATGACTACCAGGTGTGTTTTTATTTTCTCCGGACAATGTGTTGGACATTTCATGATGATTGAATTTCATCTCACTTCAACTCATTTATAATATTAGCTAGGATTATATAGTCACAGTAGTAACTTGCATGCGTGCCATTTCTCATCCCTTTCCGTGCAATTTCCTTGCTAAGCTATTGCTAGTGTTACTCGTCATTTCCTTTCAAATTGAACGCCCGATAGCGAACATTCTAAAGACCTATTCACATTAAAATATAAATAAGTTCAACTTCAAAATATCACTATTGTTTTTTTTATAAGTAAACAAAGTTTAGCCATGACCGAACTAAATGGAAGACGATGGTCTCTGCCTATACCTCTTTCGATTAGTATATCAAGTTACTAGCTTAGATACACCTTTAAATTACGGCTTTACGGCGTCAGTTTT
Organism: Papilio xuthus; assembly: GCF_000836235.2. Classification (NCBI taxonomy): domain Eukaryota; kingdom Metazoa; phylum Arthropoda; class Insecta; order Lepidoptera; family Papilionidae; genus Papilio; species Papilio xuthus. The sequence goes on from NW_013530872.1 coordinate 3,014,221, forward strand.
AGTGTGAATGGGCTCTAACTTCTGAACGACAGAACATGAGATGAATTTCAAAATAGCATATATTTACAGCATCTTGTGGTGACGTTTATAACTCTTTTGCGGTTCTTTGACAAATGAAGTCATAGTTACCAGAATGGCAGTTGGTTGTGAATTACATCGCTACCGTTTGACTTGAAGTGGCATTGCGTCACGTACGTGTTATGTGGCCTATAATGTGGGTTATGAGGATTATTTTTAATAAACACGAATTCTTTTTTTTTACGTAAAAAGAAAAAGTAGATCTCTGACCTTGAACAACGTCAGTGTCTTTCACTTGTTCCTTACCCTGTACGTGAGTTGCAATATCGAACAGCAGATTGTCTCTTGTTCCAGACGAGGTATAAAATGCTATGTAATTTAGTGGGAACTTCTACCCATGGAAAAATTCATGAATCTTGCTTTATGTCAATTTTTTAAACTTATATTCCCAAACAAAAGGTAGGCAACGCATATTCAATTCCGTATGTCAATGGGCAACGGTCACTTCGCTATATCAGCGATTTCAGGTGGCCGCTTGCTCGTTTGCCACCTTATCATATAAAAAAAATAAAAACTTCTCTTGCAGGTATTAAATTGAACGTAGTAACGACAAAGAGTGCATATCATAATAAATATTTAAATGAATTCATCATAAACATGTATAGAATATTAACCTTGATTTGAGTGAATGTTTAAAGAAAAGCGCTCCGCTTTTTTAAACAAAGGGCTGATAACGGAGATACGTTGAAGGCAGTAATAATGGAAACATGCTTTTGCATAGTACAGGGACCACCGCGATGTATGGACCAGATATGGGCAAGGATTTAAACGGAATAAATGGAAATCTTAATAAACAACGCCTACCACACGCGGAAGGCGGGACTATCGACGTGTCATCTAAACCGAACAATAGCAAGGTTAAACTTTTATTTTTACTGACACGTTTCTTGCTAAAATAGCCTATTGTTAAGAATAAATTGGCACAACTATAAGTTAAACTACACTATAAAAATATTACACACTTTAAAGGTCTATATAACAATTATTATACGTAAATACTTTAAAAATGTAATCATATATCTACCAAGTTTAAAGTTTCTTAGTTGAAAAGCACTAGAATTAACAAAGTAACAGTTTAAGGAATCATAAGACGACTATGAGTACGACAGTTTCATTACTGTTTAATAGCTATTGCCCGCAACTACGTGTTCTTCCAGACTATGATCTACATCTATCCCAAATTTCAATTTGATCTATGCAGCCGTTCTGGAGATATAACAAACATCCAGCCATCCATTCCATTTATAATATTAGTAAGATTTAGACGATTTGAACAAAGTAAGACATCATAAAAGTACATTCATGTAATGAGCTTTCCCCACCAGTTAACATATATTTGAAGTAATTTTACAATTCTCTTGGACATCTACATTGTAATCATAACAACATGCGAAGATAGTAAATTTGCTATAATTGAAGAAATTGCCTAGCACTTGTAAGATCTAACATATGTACATGTGAAATTATATGCTTTATCATGTAGCAATAAGGTCGAATTTCTAGTGTTTTATTATGTTATTTAAGATTCATGGAATTTTGTTCATATTCCTAATAATATTAAGGTTTAATAATTTTATGATTACATATTTAAGTTTATATTGCACTTTATATCACCAAAGAGTACACTTTTACTCCAGCAAAAAGTTTATATTTTAGTAGAATATTATAACTTGGTGCAGTAAATTTTTTTATTGTTTGGATGTAAGCCAATTAAGCCAGCCAAGACAGCGCATTAAAACCTCTCTATTTAATCTGTGTAATATGATTTCGTAAAGACTAATGTATTGTAATATAGAAAACACATTAATACAATGTATGTTTGAACTCGCAGATTAACTTGTCGCCAGAGATATTTATCATCCCGTGTTATGTCTATTTCACACAAGGGTTGCACAGTGTAGCAGTAATATTGTGGGATACTGCACGCATACGCCGAGACAGAACATAATTGTAACGGTAAGTTTGCGTTCTATAGTTGTTACTTCTTTGTCTACTGTCTATAGTCTATTCAGTGTGCTGCCTTCGTGTGAAACAGACATTAACTACATAGTGACTTGTTGCGGGGAGGGTAAGCCGCACATGCGCACTGACCTTCATTGATTTTTCTCACTTTGACAGTTCGACCGATGTTTTGAGCTACCACCCGCGTTCGTCAGCAAAGTAAACAAAAATCATGGCTTTAGACTTCTCAGCGACGTACAAACTATTAGTTTTGGGTGATTCGAATGTAGGCAAGACTTGCATAGTGCACAGATATTGTGACGAGAGATATTACGATATTTACATATCCACAATAGGTAAGTGAGAATTTTAGTTTTACGAGCCTTTGTTAGTTAGGTGATGCTGTGCTTAACTTCCCTTCTGGTTATAACGGAGTCAGAATTATAGTTTCCAGTGCGGAAATATCGAAGCGAACAATGGACTGTTTGATGTAAAGTCTCGCATTAAATATTATACCGAATAGTTTTCTTGTGAATATATTAAATGTTTTATTCGTTCGTAAATGTCACGTGAGGTTAATTTGTAGTTTATTTATATTGCTTTCTTTTATAAGACAAGTTTTATGACATGGACTTAATAAATCTCTTTTGTCCGGATTACGCACTGTATCATTTACTGCTCGTAAAGTCATATATTTTCTTTGAACATCTCTAGTCCTACGACTAGACAAGACCTTTACTACTGCGTTGCATAGCACATAGCTAGTGTAGTTATGTTGACTGAATGAACTGTAATAACCCCTGCGCGTCGAACTCATAATATTATTCCCTTAATTTAATGTGTTCGCTGTTAATTTGCTGTTTTTTTTTTAATTGTACTAAAGCGATAGTCAATTTTTTTGTCAATTTGCGATTTTTTTTCTTTTAAAACAAAATAATGTTAGATACTAGTATATTTAACGTTTCACAATCTCAAGAAATGTTATAAATAATCGTTTAATAATTACAGGAATAGATTTCAAACAAAAGATCATCAATTTGGATGGGGTGCCAATAAAGCTACAAATCTGGGACACTGCTGGCCAGGAAAGGTTCAGAACTCTTACTACGGCGTATTACCGAGGTGCCATGGGTATAATCCTTATGTACGATATAACTAATCTCGAATCATTTAACCATTTATCTTATTGGTTGAGGAATATTCAAGAGGTAAGTTATTCAATTTGATTTTTTCCTAAAACGCTCCCATTTTAAAAACCTAACGCCTGACAAAATAGATTCCGCAATCTTTCATTTAGAAATGTAATTCTTCCATAACATTTTCTTTATCATGTACTCATTTCTATATAGGTATACTACCCATAACAAATATTTTCTTTGTTTCAAATCTGACAGACATCCAGTATTTCTTTTGAATATGTATTTTTATGGGGTTTGTAACTCCAAACCCCATAAAACGTTATAACTATAATGTTTTGTATTATTTGATTTTAGTACGCGTCTCCAGATGTTATCAAAGTATTAGTTGGCAATAAGTGTGACGTGCATGAGAACCACCGCGCTGTTCCCAGGGAGAGAGGTCAAAAGGTAAAAAAGACACGTTATGTAGCGTTAATAGAATAATCTTACTTCTTACTAATATAATAAATGCGAAAGTTTACATAGAGGGATGGATGTTTGTTAGAAAGTATCCAGAACATCTCAGAGGATCTCGATCTCATTGAGCACAGATGTAGAACATAGTCTGTAATATGAGATAGGCTACATATTAAGTTTTTTTTTACCAACTAGTGTTAACATAGAAATAATGCCATGATTTAATTTATTATGTTTCAGATTGCTGATGACTTTGATATGCCATTCTTCGAAGTATCTTGTAAGAACAACATTAATATAGAGGAAGCCTTTATTACTTTAGCAAGAAAAATAAGGGAATACAGATATACTAAGGTAACGCTGTCCGTAAAAAGTAGTTAGTTTCTATATATTTCTTTTCCTATTATACGAAAACCGCGTGGAATTAAACATTGCTTCAGGAAGTGGGCCTAACCTTTCCTTAAATGTTGACAACGCATCTGCAGTTTCTCTGGTGTTGCAGATGTCCATGGGTGTCGTTGATCACCTCGGTGTTCCCGTGTGTTCTCGTTTGCCCCTTCTCTTGTACAAAATTAAACGTTTTGCTTTACTCGTGAAATATAGTCAAATATTAGATCAACTATGTATTGTTTAATATTTACAGGCGGATGCATTTGAATTAAAGGAGAGGGAGAATGTTATCAAGCCTTCAGATTCTGAGAGCGATGTTTCAAAGTGCAGCTGTTAACTTGACTTCTAGAAGCTTGAAACAATTGACTGGAAGCAACAGACAGAAGACACGAAGAATGTGAATATTAAAGGATTGAGTAAAGTTCATTTTCAAGATCTTTTTGCGTCTTTACGCATTGCACAACATAAGCTGCGTAAGATTTCCTATAGCTTTAACTCGGTAAACGTCAAATGGAATTAAATCTGTATTTGCTGTGAGACTTGGAAATGAACTATATTGTTGCGAAGTATGTGAATGTATTTAAATATTGTTTGGTGTCTGTTGCGAAATTGGTTTGGATATTGTACAGAAAATCTTGTTAACATTTTACGTGTAATAAAGTTCTTCTTTAAATAAACTGTTATAAAAATCAAACGTAAATTACGCTTAGGATGTTAACATGATCGTAAGATTTTCATTGCAAGTCACTACGAAACATTTCAAAATTCATCGTGAATTATAAATCTAATTAATAACTTAGTTTTTATAGTATTTGATAGAACAGAAGTAGTTATTACAGTGACACTATCGTAACGTAAGAACATTATTGCTATCTCTTTTTTATTTATGAAGAATGAAAAGGATGGCAGTATTGTTGCAATGTGTTGCTATAGTGAAAAATCACCGTTAGTTTTAATATCTGTACAGGCATAAGACGCTTGGCTATTATGAATCTTGCACATTTTCAGAATTTGTAGTATTCTATCAAGTTTTGTAGTTACTTGCTACGAAATATTTAGTTAAGCTTCATACAATGTTAGTGGAAAAGACTTTTGTTGTCTATGACTTTGTTATCTATATAGTTGAATGTTTTTAATAAATTTGACTGTGGCATTTGGTGATACTTCGATTTTGATATGATGATCTCTGATAGTTTAATTTTTAAAACTATATGCAAACAATTATGAAACAAAACTGTCAGAGTTCTCTATATAATCAATAAAAACCTTTTTGCATCAAGCGATTAGCTACGCACGTGTTGATTGCTAATATAAAGGGCACCGTGTTGGTTCCTTAGTGGAAAAAGGGTTTAAAATGGGAAAGCTTGTCTATAAAGATTGTAAATTGCACGCATCGATGCGCTGCCTTACATATACTAATACGTCATCCAGATTTGAGACAATTGTAAATTGTCATAAAGCAAAAACTCATTCACAAACAAGATATTTAGGGGAATTTAAAAAACCTATACGAAAAGATGGTTATCTCTTTTTATTTCTAGGAAAATGAGGGAGATAATTTCATGTTTTGCAGTGTAAGCCAACGGTTACATAGCTGTAATTGTTAATTGAGGGACATCGTATTTATTTCGTAAACTTCGATTCTGAATAAATTGACATACACAACATTTTGTTTTATTATCCTACCAAACCGCTTCACTCCTATCCTACCGCTAGAAGAGGAGGCGTGTGGCAGACTTAGTTTTCCTTAACAATATTGTAAAAGGCGATCGATTGTCCCGAGTTACTCGAAAAAGTAGGCATCATGGTACCCACGAGTAGGCTTCGTAAGCGTGAACTTAACATTTATACACCGCGAGTTAAGAGCACGTACCGGGAGAACAGTTACTAGAACGAGCTTGCAGATGTTATAATGCAATCTCTAAGCATATATTTAACATGTCAGCGTTTAAAATCATACGTCTACTTAATGATCGTTTCTTTAGTTCTTGATTCCGATTAACCCTTAATTCGATGGTGTCCAGTGTCACGAACAACTAATTAAAAAAAATCTACTGAACTTGTTTAGAGAAAATGACGTATGACTTTACTAAAAAAAACAGTTACTTTGCTACAGCGAAATTTCGTCGAATTAAGTGTTAATTAATAAAAAAAATCAAATCGGAGCACCAGGGTCGTACTTACGTCGTTTATACAAATAAAAAAGAACATACAGACGAATTGATAACCTCCTCCTTTTTGAAGTCGGCTAAAAAAGTTAATTATATTACCCGTGCAGTTACCATTTGTTACAATTTGTAATTACCTTAAAGTTTCCACTGACAATTAACTGAAACTTGTCTATAGTATGTCACTCCCTATCCCTTTCACTATATTTTGACTTACTAAAATATGTTTTTGCTTGTGTTTTTTTTCTTTTCGATATTTACCATTGAGGTCACTTCGTACCCCTTCAAAAAAGGCATGAATATAAAATTGAATCTTGGTGAATTGTCAAATCTCTAAGTCCCCTGTCCTTATGATGTATAACAAAATTTGCTATCCAAAAAAATTTAGCAGTATACCAAAAGTGGGTAAAATAAAACACACATTTTTAATGTCTAAATATTATATTGAATGCATTACAATAAGACGATTATAAATAAGAAACCTAACCTACAAAAAACACGTCAATACAATCCGAATACAACATCAAAATGTCACATTTATTCTAATAACTACCTTATAAAAATGACTAAAATAAGTCGAACTTATCACAAAAAGACACTACGCTACACTACGCACACGTAAAAAGGTCAAGCAGAATTTGAAAAACTTATTTGTAATAATTTAATGACTTTGACATCAGCTATATACGTACATATTTAATAAAAAAGTTCGTACTAAGCAATGGTATTAATAATATGATTTTATCATCATATTATACATCTCCACTAAGGGACTCAGAGCCTCCCCTAAGGGTGACTTGGCTATAGTCAACTACTTTAAAGCAGGGACTCTACCAAAGCAGAGATGTTAGCGGTGTGCTGTGCGAGAAGTGATGTTTTTCAGCTCGGGCGACTCCACCAAAGCTGAGATGTATGTGATGTGCTCACATCTCTTGTCTCCACTGCGCGTCTCCGCTTCTATCGCGCCTTACAAATATTACAAATCTCCCCGCACAGTGATCTCTACAGAAGCTGAGCGGAGAGATGTGTCAATAACACTTTCTATCGATTGTTTAAAAAACATCTCTTCGCTCGTCTCCACTTTGGTGGAGTCCCGGCCTAACTCTGATGTCTATAACTGCTGATACGATTAATAGGTTTAAAATGATTAATATTATCCACTAAATGGTTTTCTACTTACTAATATCTACTTAATAAATGATTAAGCACTTATACTATGCGTGTGATTACGTCAATATTTAATTTTAAAAAGTTTAATTTCATAGTGTCTTTAACATTAGCAAAAGTGATAAAAATTCTTATAATATATTCCGATTGAATTATATGAAAATCATTACATTAAAAAATCTTAAAACTTTAATTTTTAAGACATTTATACTATGTGTTTTTAAAATGCCTGTTATCTTGAATATTAAATTAACATAAAAATAATAAACATTTCATTTAAAAAAAAAAAAACTTCAGTTTCCTTTTCAAAAACCATATCATTGATTACATAGAATGCAATGCATATAATAAAAAAATTGTATATAAAATTTAAAAAATAACAAAAAAAAATACATGACGTAATAAAATAAAAAAGCGATTTTTTCTTATAAAATAAATAGATTTTGTATAAGATATACAAGAGATCATAATTTCCCATTAACATATATGCTTATTTAGCACATAGAAAAAGAATATTAAATAAGATAAAATCACCTTTAAGTACCTTAAAATAAAGTCCGAAATAGCATTATTCATCTTACAAATTCAACCCCTTTTTCCGTTTTTTCAAAGGACTATCAGTATTTTCCGGTTCACTCTTTGTTTCTTCATTGATTTCAATTTTTGATAAACTTTGTGTAGCTTCGGCTTCCATTGCTTCAGATGCTTCTTGTTTAACTTCGAGATCTTGAGTACCATCTCCTTCTTCTTTCCTGTAATTATTTTTACATTTTTTATTTTATTTTTTCATTATTTTCTGACATTGCTTTCAACTTTACAGATTATCCTTCGATTAATTTGATAGAAAAAAGCCCATATCTTACTAATATTATAAATGCGAATGTTTAAATGGATGGATGGATGTTTGAAGGAATCTCCGGAATGGCTGTGTGGATCTCTGAAATTTGGCTTAGTCGTAGAACATAGTCTGAAAGAACACATAGGCTACTAATTTTTTTTTATCAGACAGCTAGTTACTTAATACTGATCACTGACACTTGGTGGTCACAACTAGTCTGAAAAAACTGCAACAACGAAGAAGAGAGAGAGAGTTATTTACTAAAAGCATTGTTAAGTGTTTTCTTTAATGAATTAAAAATTTATGTATTTGCCCAATATAAGTTTACTTTAAATTAAATATTATTTAAAAAATCCAAGGTACACTCACGCTTCAGGCAGATTTTCATTATTATCTTCCTTTTTCTCAAGTAAACTGACAGGAATGTCTTCCGGCACATCAATGTTTCTTCGAAAAACATCATGCTCTTCCAAATATTCCATGTCATTAAATACTGCTGTCCTTCTATATTCTGTAAATTATTGATATTCAAAAATTTTAACAGATGGATAGATGGAGAGCATCCGTGGCTCAGGGGTCAAGCACTTGACTAGCAATCTGCAGGTCCTGGGTTCGAATCCCACCATGCACCAATGTGTTTTTCGATTTCCGATTTACATATGTACATTTATCCGACGTTCTTACGGTAAAGGAAAACATCGTGATGCAACATGCCCATATCTAAGAAGAAATTCAAGGATATGTGTGAAGTCAACCAATCCGCACTTGGCCCCCATGGTTGACTATGGCCTAATCACCCTTAACTTAAAGTAGGCTCCGAGCCCCTCGGTGGGGATGAATGGTGAGCTGATGATGATGGATAGATGGATGTTTGTTAGAAGGTATCTCAGGCAGGTGACATAGATGTAGAACATATTATGGAAGAACACAGTCTACAAAGTTTATTTTTATTTTCATACGAGCGGAGTCACAGGCGACAGCTAATAAGTACATATTTATTAAAATAAACTGTTCAAAATAAATGAAATGAACTAATCATCATAATTAATTTAAAACACTGAGTAAAATTGTTGAAAAACACATGACCAAGAAAAGATAATTTACTTACTTTCTATTTTATATCCTCTCCTATTATACTGATCTATTTCATCATCTTTCTTTTTTAAAGAAACTCGCAATTTTTGTTCAACAGTGCGAAGCTCTATAATAGTCCTGAGAAGATGCTGAGTAACTTTCTGAAAGAACTAAATATTCCCAACTGTTATTTAATACCTCTTTCACTGTCCAAGCTAATAAGTTTACATCATTCATACACACCCAACACCTCGGCTAATGTAACTAAGTACAAAAGAATTTGTTATTATTCAAATTTAAAGCTCAAAAATCTTTACTTACAATTTCTTTGGGAGCTTCATGTAATGTTAACTTCAGTCTAAATGGATAAGCAAAAACTTTGCAAATATAAAGTTTTAAATGTCCATCTGCAGTGCTTATTATTAAGTCAAACATATTATCAAAGTTTGAAACCATGTTAACTCCATTATCGATCCACTCCTCGTCAGTTATTTCCAGATTTGGATTACTTTCCTATTGATAAAAACCACATAGTATAGCATTTTATTTAGATAGTTGAAAAATATTTTAATATTACACAGTTATAGTGAGTCATTTTATATATGAGGAAAATATGAATTGAATTAGATAAAATAACACACTAAAAACATATCCATGATTAGATGTATGTATTTAACTAAAACAAACCTTCAATATTGCCATAAATTCATTTTCCAAAACATTAACAGTGTACAATGTAATGTAATCGGTTACTGATATCTCGTAGCCATTGTTCTGTGAAAAGTGCAGATAAAACGGGGGCGAGTCTTGCAATTTATTCCACATTTTTAATATTTATGTAATAAGCCGATCAGTGATCTGTTTGTTTTTTCTTGAGTTTCGGCTCAATTTTAGATTTTAATTTCGTCTTCTTGACAATCGTTTTGCGTTTTACAAATGGGGTACAGATACAGATTACATACAGCAAAGAATAACGAGTATTGCATTTTCCGAATCAATCAATAATTATTTCGACCATCATTTTATATACTCTTTGATTTCGACGAACTTTACCTCAATTATTAATTGGTTTAAAAAATCCCTAAAAACCGGCACAGTTAAATCGTTTTTTATATAAAAGTATATTCTTTATAGTCAAACAATATCCTCACTGAACCGGTGAGAGGCGCTGCTATCGTGGTTGGTTCAGTCTGAATACATACAAAACATAATTATCATAGAAAATAACATAAAACAAGAAAAGACTGGACAGCTACAGTACAAAGAGGATCTTGTGACATTTTTGAACAGAAAGACGCTAGTGAGCGGTCATAACTTAGTTTGACTCATCCACAGGTTCAGACAACCTTGTCAAGCAATCAAGTCTATGCACCCTCTATGATAATTCCTAGTTCGCAATGACATGTTGTGTTTATGGAATACGATGGCAAAAGGCTCACCTGATGTTATATGTTCAAAGTATTCTACTCTAAGTTAAGCAAAAGTTTTTTTTAAAGAATTTTTCAACAAACAAAACAATATTTGTCTCTGTCTAATCCAACGTTCATGGTATTGAATATTAAACACTGGATGTGCGCTTCTTAATATTAATTAATCTAATATTCATAAGCCGATCTTATTACTTTATATCTCTACCCTACTTTCACTTCATCGTTGGAGACTTAAACTAATCGCGTTTTATCGTCATATCCCTGAATTGAAACATTCATAAACGTACTCCTAAAGCCTAGTTAAAATTATTTCAGCCCTGTGATCGAATCCAGCGCTATGTGTGTTCCAAAAATTACATTTATGTTCCTATCCTCCTATTTATATCCGAGATATTCCAATCTTTACCATTCGTTGCGTTATATTTGGTTCGTTCACGTACCGACACGTGCTGCCGGTCCATAGGTCTGACATTGACTGACCCCCCCTCTCTCCGGCATGTACTTATGACGTGTACGCTAGAGACAAACAACACTAAATATGCATACAGTACGCTATTACTGACGAGACTTTCTTTACTACTTGTCCTTTAAACTTGTTTAATCGGTGTCACATCTGCTACGTAAATATTCAATGTTAATGTGATTACTAACTTTTAGTGATACTAATATCTAACTATATAGTAGTATTTAGTATATCCAATAATAAAATTAGTTAATTACCAAAAAATATTGTTAACTAGCTGTGGCCCGCGACTCCGTCCGCGTGTATATATAAAAAACGTAATATATAGATAAGTTAAATAAAAATCAAACAAGGCAAAAATTCAAAAAAAAAAAAATAAATAAATAGTATCCGTCTCCTGACTCTAAGCTATCTCCCCACCAATTTTCAACCATATCGGTAAAGCCGTTCTTGAGTTATAAATAGTGTAACTAACACAACTTTCTTTTATATATATATAGATATAAAACAAGGGAAAAAAAATTAAAGACAAACACTACTAAAGCAAGATTAGACATCTATGTAAAAATCCTCGTAGCAAATTTAACGAGCAGTTTTGTTTGACGTCGTTAAAAGCGGAAGTTCCTTCAATTTTGTATGAAATCACAAAGTCATTGTACGCAAAGGCTTGCCGTAAACGACATGTCGCGTTTCGTTAGTATCAGTTTGAGAACAATAGGAACCTGCGTACCGACCCCTGAAAGGAAGTCGACGCCTGTTTGAACAAACTTTTGTTCAACGTTCTAGTAACATTTCGCACAAACTGTAGTAAACTTGTCTTGCGAAAAATGCAAAAGCTAAACAGTTTCTCGAGCCAAACTTTAACTTAGTTTAATTCCTATTACAAATTAAAAAAAACATACGTTGATTTTTGTAAGAGCGTAAATATTATTTCTTTTAAAATCAAAAAGTTTATGGTAAACTACGTAATCTTGTTATTATAAGTCACGTATGCGAGATGCCTATTGTTTAGTTCAATAATAAAAATAATAAAAACATCTATAAACATCATGTCCAAAGAAAGAGATAATTCACTTGGTAATGTCCTTTTCTACGTCAATCAACATAAGTAATGAGCTACTATGGGAGGACGGGGAATAAGTCGTGATTGATGAATGTCTTTCTATTTCTTTGGAGCTTAGATATGCTGTTAGAGATATTGGCTTATAATGAAAAATACTGATGTAACACAAAAAAGTGCCAGTACTTGAATTGTGGGATTAAGCAATTTTTTTTTTCATCACATCTGGGAAACGAGTAAGCTGCCACCTAAATTCGCAGAAGTATTAAAGCGACCGCTGACCATAGACATTCGCAATAGCAGATGCGTTGCCTACCTTTAATCGATGGGGGAGGTGACGCTCAGAAAGAGATTTTTAACCTTTCTATGCGTCCTCTCCTCCGTACAATCCACTTACCCTTACCATCTTTTCCTTATAAGCAAAGGCTGGAATGGGAGACTAAAATTAGGCCTCCGGCAAGATATTCCTTTTTTAGATAATTAAAAATTTGTAACTTTTATTTATAATTTTACCACCTCTGTCACTGTTGTATTTGCGTTAATTTCGATCCCTAATAATGATGAAAGTCTCGTCAATCAAAATTAATTAAACAAATTTTAAACTTATTAACCGAACCATTACTCCATCACATCACACAACGTATATAATACAGAGATTTACTTCATATTTGTGCCTTTTAGAATATTATATGTTGGCTTCCCTGCATAAGTTGTTAGGTAGCATTCTATTGTTTCAGAACTGACAACGAGTTAACATACTATGCATACGGCGAGCTTTACCAATGTAAAATCATATCATATTTGTATCTAGAATTTAATAGACGATTAAAAAATGATTCTAGGATTAATACTTTGACCGTATACCATTTTGAAGAACTACTCATCAAATTCTATGCATTTAATTTTCTTTTTATATTACAAGGTGGCAAACGAGCGAGCGGCCACTTGAAATCGCTGAAATAACGAAGTGATCGTTGCCCATAGACATTCGCAATTGCATATGCGTTGCCTACCTTTAATCGACGGAGAAGAGGATGCACAGAAAGAAAATATTTTCCCTTTCAATGCATCCTCTCATCCGAAAAGTCCACTTCCACTTCTCATTCTTTCCTTTTAAGAAAAATGGTGGGAAGGGAAAGAGAACTAAATTATGGCTCCGGGACACACACTCATCAGACGAAACGCGGAATTGCTTCCACTTCACGCCTGTCTTCTATGTGGTCGTCATATTTCACTGAGCGAGCCGGACCAATTCGTGCGAAGATGTTAAAGCGGGCTCTACCACTGTTAACATTTTATTTACCTCACATGGGAAACACAGACATTGTAAACCTAACTCTTACTAATATTATAAATTCGACAGTTTAGATGGATTGATGGATCGATGTTTGTCTGAAGGTACCTCCGGAACGGCTCAACGGATCATGATGAAATTTTGCTCAGGCGTCGAACATAGTCTGGAAGAACGCATGGGCTACTCATTAAGTTTTTTTTATAATTCTTTCGGACGTCGAGTAATTTAATAAACGAAACGGACAAATCTTGATACACAAACACAATTTTTTATTTATATAAAAATAGATTATGTATGCCAATAAATATAGATACGAGATCTATTGGAAAACTGGTCGCAAGGGTCCACTAATTTTTAGGCCATGAAATATGTAGTTCATCACACGTTTCTAATGTGACTATCCAAACATCGACATCGTCCCAAACTTTCTTTTAAAAGTCAATTTTCACTGCCGAAACCGCCAAACAAATACATATTACTATCTCAGTTTTTCCATGGGTTTGAGAAGGATAGCAATCATATTTATATTAATTTTAATACCATGGAAACTTACAGTGGCTAAGAAGAATATATATAAATATGTTTACCATTTTTGAGAACCTTTCGCTACTGAGAAAAGTATGAAATGAAAAGGTTACATAACTACTTTAATAAATACGAAACAAATAACTTCATAGACAAAACACAAGATGAATAATATTTGCAAATGGAATTTTATATCTATCGATTTATTGTCGTCTCATATTTCTAACCCTTGCCATATGAATATGATCTGAAGGCAATTGGCGGAATATGGGAAAAGTCAGTGAAGCGTCTGTATAATTTCAATCTTCAGAAGCAACCAAGTTAGAGAATAAATACGCTGGGTTTACGAGTCCGATGTTATGATATGAATCAAAGATATGAAAACAGTAGACAAAAATATTGGAAAAAAGTATAAGTACGTAAAATTGAGGGCCATATTAATGTCATCATTTAGATATTAGTACCTACTATATTTGTTAAATATACTTTTGTAAAATATATATGTATATAAAATATAAATAGTACTATTTATATTACGTTAGTCTCGCTAAAACACGAAAACAATTGAACGGATTTATCTTATCTTGGTCTTGAAATGTTCGTGGATTTCTAGGGAAGGTTATAAAGGTGAGAAAATTTCGAATTATTTCCGGGAAAATCCTTTAGGAACCTTTTTTGTAATCCCGCACGGACGGAGTCGCGGGCGACAGCTGATTCGATATAATTATTCATTTGTTTCTCGTTTATGATACAACGATGATGACACATGTATATAAATTTAATTGGAAGCAATAATTTCAAAGCTTAATAGAGACATAATATAAGGAATTTATAATCTACTCATAATTCGAATGCAGTCGAATAATATAGAAAATTAACTCATAATAAAAAAATAAATTAAAAACAAACAACCTTTACTGCCTCAAAGGAATCCATGTTGATACAGGTTACAGTAACAGGGAGACCGTGAAATGATTGAAGGTTTATTTATTCAGGAAAATAAGATCTGTGTGCGCTTTATTCAACACGTACGGAAATATTCTGACATTTAAAGAAATGTAGCAAAAAATATTCTCAAAGAAAATACAATAAAAGTATCAAAAAAAAAATTGGTGACATTTTTTATCTGAAAAGTCTTAAACCTACTTACAATTAAGTTCCTACGTAGGCCTATGCCATTTGCAATTCCTTTTCTTTAAAGTTTAAAAAATTTACATTTTCGTATTGTTTTCCACAAAATTATATTTTTTCTTTTTACGATTTTTAATGTTGACAGTACTGTTGGAAAGATTTAGCTAATTTCACATCTGAAATATATCCGTTTTCCATTTAATCCGACTAAATTAAAAAGGATCTCGTTAAGTTTTGTAGCTTTGAGAGTTGTGAAAGGACCGCACATTATCGATATTCTCCCGATAAAACTCACGTTAAGGAGCTTCATTTGTATAAAACCTTTGTGGTTTAATATTATATTAAAAATACATTTAAAATTTTCTCAAATATTACTAAAAAATTTCATATTTTCAACAACTAACTCGGAAAGGTAACTAATGTTTTCGCCCGTATGTATGTGTTTATGTGTGTAGATTTGTATATAGCTTTTGATTGAGTTGTTTGTTTTTCGTTTCGTATTCTTCTATCATGCCATATTGTCATGAAACAGACAGTTTTTTTTTTCACACATAATGTTAGTTACCATAGTCCTCCGACACGGATTGACCGATTTTATAGTCTGTAGGTCTGAGAATTGACTACTATCTATTGTTGATGCGCACAGCACAGATGTAAAACGATAACATATTGCTACTAATTAAGTTTTTTTTTAAATCCACGCGGACGAAGTCACGGGCGACAGTTAATCTTTATAACATTCGTTCACTAGTTTTACTTAAAACAGGCGCCAACTAGGCGCCTAATCTACTATCGAGCTTTAGTAACAATGTGATTGGGATGAGGTCACGCCATACCCCCAGTAGCTTTGCCAAAATTAAGTGATTGATTATATACAGGGATATTGCAACAAGTGATTTGTTAAAAGATATATATCTACTAAAAATCTAAAATTTTTATCACAAAATTTAAAAAAAAGAATGATGTGTTTAAATGTTATTGTCAGGCGTACTGTCTGACGATAAAGACCGTGTCAGAAAAGAGTTTTGATATGTAAAAAAAAATAATAACCTAAAACTCCAATATTTATGTAGATACACTATTTACGATTTATTGCATGTTTTTATATAATTATACGCAATAGACGAACGCGACGTTTTTTGTGATAAAAATATATCTACATTTTTGTGACAATGAGTTTTCCTTAATTTTAATACGTCTGTATGTTTATTCTGCCGAAAATAATTCGAATGGCAAAACAGGGAACAATAGAACATGTTTAACAATAGGATTATGTGATATCATTACGCCTGCATCTGCACACTTGTATTTGCATACGTTGTTAAATTCACAGTTGTTTTCATCCGGTGCGAATGTCACCGTAACATTGTGAACATTGTCATTTTATAATTTCACCAACAATCTAACATAGAGAAATGCATTAAACTTTTTATAACATTTACAATGCAAATGCAATTGCATATGCGTTGCCTACCTTTAATCGTCGGAGGAGAGGATGCACAGAAATATAAAAATATTTACCCTTCCTATGCATCCTCTCACCCGGAAAGTCCACATATACTTCCATCCTTTCCTTGTAAGAAAAAGGGTGGGAAGGGATAAAGGACTAAATTTGGCCTATCGGACGCACAGTCATCAGACGAAAGGCGGAATTGCTTCCACTTCATGCCTGTCTTCTGCGTGGTCGTGGTATTTCACCGGGTGAGCCGAGCCAATTCGTGCAAAGAAGTTTAGGCGGGCTCTATCACTGTAAAATCTTGTTTGTTTGTATTTCAAAGTCATAACGAAATAAAACGCAAGACGATGTCGGTTCGCAATTTCTCGATTTGTTATTAATAGATTATAATAAACTATCGTGAAAAAAGTATACTTCTCAGTATATCAGTTTCACCTGTTTATAATGTTGGAAATCTAGTACGACTACAATTTTGCGATGATTACAATTTCACGGTGACATAAACTGGAAATGAGTTGCACAACAATGCTTATAAGCAATTTCATTTTGCAACGTGGTCTTCCAAAAATATCTTTTAATACAACATTTTTAAGCTAAGATTCAAAATGTTTCCTATATTCCATTTGAGCTCTTTATACATTTCTGTTATAAATACTGAAGTAATGCTGACCAAAAAGAAAATTCGACCTAATTTTAAACGATGCTGGAATAGCTTTTCGGAAAACGTTTCACTTTTACTTTCTTCTATTAAAAAAATTACAAACCAGCTAACTTAATATTGGCGGTTGTCTTCGTTTCGCAAGTTGTGGGTGGGTCGTTACGTGGATAAATTTAGAACCTATTCTAAATCTCCGGTATTACTCCAACATTTTATGTGCAAAGATATCGACAAAAACGACAATAAAGTTTAATTTTATTACTCTATCTAAGCATCTAAAATTCTATTTCATTTATTTGTTTCCTAGTTGTGGCACGAGACTCTGTACAAAATAAAAAAACGATGTAATTAGCTTATGTGTTCTTCCAGACTATGTTTTACATCTGTGCCGAATTTCATCAAGATCATTTAAGCCGTTCCTGATAACCTTTTAACAATCATCCATCTAAACATTCGCATTTATAATACTATTAAGAAGTGTTAAGAAGAAAATCCGGAAATGAGCCAGTGCATTGACTCAACACTAGCCTTACTAAAATATCGACGTTTTTGTCCCCTCACATTCATTCTGACACTACACTTTGTAACGGAAGCACGTCATTCGCGCCAAAGGATTGTAATTAATAATGTCTAAAAGAAGTAAGATAGAACATATGTATATTTGTGAGATGCAAAATAAATACATGTACCAATAACTCTATATTAATTCTTAAGTAAATTAAATATTTTAACAAATATTATCCCTTAAGATAAAGAATTTTTTCATGATAAAAAATCCTGAAATTAAAAGCCTCGTCATTTGTTAATTCATGGTCCAAAATTAAAATAAAGGTACAAAATAAATTGCCCGAACAAAAATTATAATCTCTATGAAGTTAAAAACTCCATTAATTTAAGGTACTAAATCCCAACTGGATTAAGGCTGTCTCTTAAGTTACTTATATAGATAATTTACGTAGCTATAAAAGTGCTACAAAATTGAATATTACCAACATTTATTAGTAATAAAATTAAGCTTTTTTTATTATTTTTTTTAAAATCCCATGAAGTTAATAGTAGCATTTTTAAGTTAAATTTGAAAATTCACATGATTATTAATAAAATGTAATTATTATTAATCAAATGAGAATAATAATAATCAAGAGATTACTCTCGCTAAACAGTTGGATTAAGGGCCCGATACAAAAGGCAGTTATCCTAGAAACCGCACGCATCGTGAGAAGGTTCCAGTCTCTGCAAGCCTGACTACTGGTTCTTTGAATCATGGAATTCCGCAGCCGGTGGTGCTCTATTTTTATTATAGTATATTTAATATATTTTTTTACTTTGGATATAAAATGTACTATATTAAAAATATAATAAATTAATTAATCAGAAATCATGAGATTAAATAGATACCTACAAAGGTAGAGATGCTGGAAATTAGAGGTAGTGGATTCAGAGGTGACAGCTGATAGAATTTTGTTGAAGATATGTAAGTAACTACATAAGTCATGGGGCCCGTCTACAACCGGCTGCCGGCTGTCACAGCGGCAACTAGCCTTGCGTCATTTAAAATTAGATTAAAATTGCTTATCGATAAATCTCTATATTCATAGGAACAAATTTTTAATGGAAAAAATTATAAATTATACACTTATAACCTGTAATTTAAATATTATCTATAAAATTTTATTATATTATATAGAGAAAAGAGCAGAAAAATGTGAATAAACTCTTATAGAATATAAAATTAAAAGTGAACCATTTTTAAATCAAATACTTGTATTAAATCCTACAAAGGGGTAGATCGAGTGTAGAAATATGTCAGTACGTTCTTTTCACAATTTATATTTCATTTTAAAATTTAACACCGTCCGACCTCCGTAGCTCGGCACACTGATTCTATTGTTAACAGCTTAAGGAGGCTGTAAAGGAGAAAATCTTTTATGATGTCAAAGGAACAAGGCACTCACGACTTCAGGTGGCTTAGTGAACACTTTTCTAATATAGCAGATACAGAAGGTATATTTTATATAGGAAAACTTTTATGTTCATTTCATAGCAATGATAAAAAAAACGTTCTTTAGGTACTTGTGTACATACTACACACTTTTTTTATTATAATATATTGCTATCCCCCACTTTCACTTTTAAAGAATAGAGACAAAGATATGTGTACAAGTGTGACGGTAGCCGAAAATAGTGAAATTACAATAACTATTTTTAATACATTTTTAAATTAATCTCAAGAAACTAAACGATTAGAAAACGAAAGTGTAGTCGTGACTTTATGATTGTAGTTATTTATTAAATCTTATATCTTTGAATGACCAATTCTTGTATATATATATATGTATATAATTGGAATCTCGGAATCGGCTCCAACGATTTTCATACAATTTAGTATATAGGGGGTTTCGGGGGCGATAAGTCGATCTAGCTAGGAATAATTTTTTTAGATAATGTTATTTTATTCGTGTTTTATCGATAATCAACTTAAACATAAACTTAACTTTTTCTATCGGTAAGATCGAAAAATATTATTCATATTTCATAATTTTATTAGTAATTCGTACTTAAATATAATTTCCCAAAAACATAATTTAAAAAATACCGAGCAAAGCTCGGTCATCCAGATACTGTACTATTTAATTGCTGAATTCGTATAAAATAAATGTCCAATAATGTATAATAAAATAAATATAATTATTTTATACAATTGGTGATATGTCTTTAGTGGAAAAGTAATTTTCTACGCGACCGCACATGTCGGAGTAAACATTTTAGAACTTGTCTCTGACAAATGATAAGTTTATTTTAATTTGGTTGAAATAAACTTTGATGAAGGTTTATTGTTGAAACTTGATAGCATTAGTCTTTTGCGAAATACACAAAAGTACAAATATTGTCTTACTAGTATTATAAAAGCAAATTTTTGGATGTATATATGTATGTATGCATGTCCTGAACGGCTGCATGGATCTTGCTGAAGTTTGGCATAGATATAGAACATAGTCTGGAAGTTCACATAGACTACTAATTAAGTTTTTTAATGCTGTCTGGACAGAGTAAGTCGCTAGGGTATTTATAAAATGCATGTTATATTTATATAGATTTCAAAAATCATATCATGAATTCACGATTCCACAGACAGAAAATAACGTCAATTACGCTGTCACTAGTTCAACAAGACAAGGGCAATGGAGTTAATATGGCAAATTAATTACGACTCTAAGTTTGATAAGGGTTCAGCTTGCATTGTTTGGCGTCTGCTAAATTCGCTTTGTCAAAATAAGTCCCTCAATCACTAGTTTTTATCGTATATTTCCTACACTTTTTCTTATTGTCTTTCCAGCTAGGCATTAGCGTTGAAATGCAATAACTTTACTAAACAATAATACAAAATTGCAGTATAAATTAATTCTTTAAGAAAGTAATCTTTGTTACTTTTATTACGTCATATACCTGAGACCCTTTAGAGCACAAGTAACAACCAAGACCAATAATTAATATTATGTTTCGTAGGTAAGCAAAATATAACTACCACAGTTTCAAGTTGCTTAAGATACTGATTTCATCTCAATACCGTAGCTTAAAGTACAAAACATTTACTCGTATCCAAAACACTATATCTATACCCTTTTATCCTGAGTTTTCCTGCTTTCCTGCTTTGTATTCAGAAGGCGGAATTTCCTACTTTTGTACAGAACACTGTACAGTTGTAGAAAGATCGGCAATGTTCGCATACTGCCCAAAAGTTACCCGAAGCTTCTCATTCGAGGAATTGCAGCTTGTTTTGTTTTGTTTAAAATAGTTTAACTATAAATAATTGAAAACAAACTCGAATAATGCTGCTAACATATAGATCGACCTGACCAACAATGGTTAGGACCTGTAAAAATTGCATCGAGTGAAGTTCCTGTTTAAAAAAGTATTTAATATTAACAACTCACCAAAAAAAGATGAATCCATTTTATCTGTTAAAGAAATCGCTTAAGTTAATCCGGATAACCCGCTCGTATTCTTTGAAATACAGTTTACAGACTGGTGAAAATTGCACAACTTTCGTTCCTAGAAGTGGGTGTGGGTCAGTTTAGTTATTATACATAATTCTATTCTAAAAAAATGTATTAATCCGACTGACAATCGGTGACAATCCAAAAATACAATTTAAAAGTGATAAATCATAAGTTATCCTAGAAATATATTTTTATATTAAAAAGAATAGGGCTTAGAAATGATATATCCAAGAATAATATTCACAAATCTGTTCCAGGGGCATGTGCGATAAAACTACTCGAGGGAAATAAGATATTTTTCTATGTGAATTACTCGTGAGGCGAATTTAAGTCATATTTTTCCATTCGCCTGACAAATCATTGTGTATTGCTTTCCAGATTAGCTTCCATTCTGAATATTTCATATCTAGCAATTAAATCAATAGAATTATTGGCTAATTACTTTTGATAGGCGTTGTAATTAATATCATTTTTTTTTCTTAAATGATATACTTCTTTGAACTATAAATTAATTTACTTGTACCAAAAATTAAAAAAATAGCTTAAATATTAAAAAATATAAAGTTAATACTTAAAAATTGTTGAACGGAGAAAGTTCTGATCAAACCACAAGCCTTAACGAGAATTTTATCCAACCGTGAATTGAAAATATCTTTAAGATTCGGTCTCATCCAAAGTCGTAGGATTGATGAATCTTGCAAAATTACCTCTTCCCTTTGCAATCTCGAAATTGAAATTTTATCTTATCAGCCATTTAAATATCGGTGCTATCATTTGAAAATGTATTACTGGAATAAATTTTAAATGTTTACTTTTTAGGATTCCCTACCTCGAAAGGACAAAAACGGAACCCTTACAGGATCACTTTCTTGTCCGTCCGACCGATTTGAAAATAATTGTTTCTTAGATAAATTCAAACATCGTTTAGAAAATGTCTTCATTAAAGCGCGATATCATAACGGTTACTAAGATACGAATACACAACGACGAAACGATATTAATGTCTGTACTATTTGCAATTAAGAATAAATCAAGATTCATTGGCATTGTATTAATTTATGAAAAAGAAAAATAATGAATATCTATTACATTAAATGTAAAAGAGTTTATTTTAACAATTTCCAATTACACATTCCCCCAAGATTGTTAAAGGGTTGATGGTAGATGGTATGCGACCCTGTTGGTTAAGAAACCATTATTCGAATAGTTTTACACCTAAACAACACGTGAAATTATATAATATTTGAGTTATTATAAGTTAAATTAAATTGATTATTAATTTTAATACTAAAATGTAATGCTTGTTTAAGTGTAACGGAATACGATTTAATTTTTAATAACTTTTAAATAACAAGCTTAAAAAAATTGTAAAATAAGTAATGTAATTTAAAATAGTACTTTTTATATTTACTTGGCACATTTTAAGAACTATAATATTTTTTTTTATTAAATAACTAGCTGTTGCCCACGACTCCGTCTGCGCGGAATTAAAAACAAACTTAATAAGTAGACTATGTTAAATTTCAGCGAGATCAATAATGCCGTTCCATCCATCCATCTAAACATTCGCATTTATAATATTAGTAAGAGTAGGTTTACTAGATGTCTATTACCGAGGGAAAAATTAAACATCAGATGACGATCACTCGTTTGCCGACTTATAGTATATAAAAAAAAACTTCTGATTCTATATTTAAAACATTTGATTTGTAGTATCTGTGGTGTCCAGATAATGTATGTTGTTCACATATATTTGGAATGAAGGGTCGCAACACGTATTAGCAGTTAATACGTTTTAAATACGTGACCGGTTTGGCGATAGTAAATTCAACAAATTGGAACTTCGGGAGTTCGTAATTTGTCTTGTGAACACTTCAGTCGTCACGTTCTGACCCCAATCTATATAAAGTTGTTTGTATTCAGTAGTTGGTCGTATTGATGAATAACTTTGTAAGAAATGCACTGTTGATAAGTGTATGTTTAATGCAATAAAGATAATACTAGCACTAGCCCGCGACGCTGTCCGCGCGGGATTTAAATAAAACATAATTAGTAGCCTATGTATTCTTCCAGATTTTCTACATCTATGCCAAATTTCAGCTGTTCTGGAGATACCTTCAAACAAACATTTATCCATCCATGTCAACATTCGCGTTTATAATATTAATGAAATTAGTAAGATTAAAAGAAGAATGATTTTCTGCTTTGTAATTAAAAATACTAAAGAGAACCAATAGGTTGACATTATACTTTTAAAAATTATATCTATCTATATATATAAAAGATAGTCGTGTTAGTTAAACTATTTGTAACTCAAGAACGGCTTTACCGATATGGCTGAAAATTGTTGACGAAGTAGCTTAGAGCCAGGAGACGGACATAGGATACTATTTATTCTTTTTTTAATTTATTTTTTTCGAATTTATGCCTTGAAGAGCTGCTTTTTATTTAACTTACTAATATTATAAATGCGAATAATGTTTAGATCGATGTGATGTGGATGGATGGATGGGTAGGCTAACACTAATTAAGTTTTGTTATATATCCACACGAACAGAGTCGCGGGCGACAGCTAGTATTCAATAAAAAAATTAAGCGTTTAATTCAACAATATTTTAAGCTGTAAAAGAAAATATTCCAATTTAAGTTACAGGGTATAATATCTCTAAAATTAAAATGAACTTTCAATATTATAATTATTCTTTGCTAAAGTTATACAACTGTTTCAATACAAACTTCTTGAACTGTGCGCTAACATGTTCTCACTTGTTCTTATACCAGTTTCGCCGTATTGTACTCCAAGCGGGGAATATTGTAGTGAATTCTGTTGATTGTTCATACGACCTTGGTACGTGTGAAACAAGGTCATATGAACAGTCCTAAATGGACAAAACGGAGATATTCGTAGAATCTTGAATAAGCTTGATGAAATTAAAGTTTTAATATCTGTACTTCGCAATACGCGCGTCTAATCGGCATAGCAATTCTTGTCTAAATCTTACTTATATTATAAATTCAAATGTTTGGATGAATGTTTGCTTGATGGTATATCCAAAACGGATAAATGGATCACGCTAAAATTTTGCATAAATGTAGGACCATAACCTAGAAGAATACATGGGCTTCTAATTAACTTTTTTTAAACCCGCGCGAGCGTGGTCGCTGGCGACAGCTAGTTCTAAATATTTAATTTAAACCCTTTCTGGTATTCTTTAGTCATATTAACAAAGTTTCATCAAAATGTATGCGGTAGTTATATACATATTTACACACATTAATTCTTATTTATATATACAAATAATATGTTAGGCAAGTATTAAAAATACCCTTAGTAAAAGGTACATATTTTGGGCACTGCTATCCGCATTAAATGATAAAATATTATACCCGCATAGAAAGCCAAGAGCCGCATTAATTTATAAGCTGGTTTATTTGCAGTTTCCGTTGCTACGTGGAAATGTGATGGACTGCTGTATACAAACGAAACGTAAAAGCGCCTACAGCTGCCAGCGTACAAACGGCTTAGCGTTTAAAACGTTCCTATTTTACTATAGATCGCCCGCGATTTTGTCACCGTAAAATTAAAAAAAAAAGAAAAAGTATCTTGTAACATGCACGTGTGCATCAGGTACTTTCCCGTCCTAGTCGTCAAAATCTGTCTAGCAAATCTAGAGATTTTTTTTGCCATCAGCTACCCAATAAATATTATGTGTAAGAAATATGAGTATTTTTTTCGATATTACATACATACGTTCCAATTTTATTAATATATATAGATTTCTTGAAACTTTTCGAATTTTATTGAGTTGCCAAGTTTTATTCGTAAACTGGTAAATGAAAACTTGGGATGGAATGTGAATCGCGTAACACGGACCGCAATTTGTAGTCAGCGCTACAAAATGCTCTCGGCTGTACACTGACCGCTCGAAACTCTCGATCCCGATTGCTTGAAGCAGTTCGCCTTCTTATTCTGATACAGGCGAGATGTTAAACATATTTCTAGATTACTGTTATGAAGACATTACATTTCGGCGAATTCAAATGTTCTCTATTCTAAACTGTTATAAGTAGGAATGTTTTGATTCTTTGTCATCATTAAGTAGGCTCCGAATGCTTCATAAACCGATTTGAAAAACTGTTTCACTATTGGAAAGCTACAGCTCCCCGAGCTATATAGACTATATTTGTTACAATTTTTTTTTAAAGTTTTATGCCGATAAAGTATTCTTGCCAGTCATAAATAAATTAATGCGTATATCATATAAGTTATGTAGGTTTTAATATTAAAACGATTGCCGTTGATTGAATACGTAGTGACACGTCAATGCATCCCCCCTGGCAGCGAACCTTTGGGATTTTTAATTAAAAATAAATGACTTGTGTTCGAAAATGTTCTGCAATTCCAATGAATTTCGATTCCGTTGAAAAGTTGCTTTATTATTAATTTTTAATTAAAGAGGTATAAAAACTGTAATAAGACGAAAAGTAATCTTATATATTGAAAGAGCTGAGGCATTTTTTTTTACTTTTTAGTAATAACTCGCTTTTTAGATGAACTTGCACTGGCTAGATAGATTTTAAGTTTTTAAATTAAGAATCCTAATCATCTGACCAGCTGATCAGATACCAGTAAAACCAGTAAATGACGTCGAAATTGACACTGACTTACCCTGAAATTCTATTGCATACTATTTTATTAAAACACTAGCTATCACCCCGACTCCGTCCCCACGGAATTATAAATAAGAACTGGAAGAGCACATAGACTAATTATGTGTTCAAAACTGTGACAAATTTAACCAAGATCCGTTGAACCGTTTCGGAGATTATTTCTACCAAATATCCATCCATCCATTTTGCATTTATAATATTAGTAAGATATTTAAGCTGTTTCAATTTTTTTCAAAAAAAATATTGAATAAGAGATGAAAATGTCATGTTTTTTACAAGTGTGTTGACAGTGGAAACCCACCCTAAGAAAGAAACTAATGAAATTCCTGGCACCGCTAACTCGACAGTCATTAGTAATGAGATAAAATTTCAATTTTCAAGTTCTCAAGTGTAAAGGTGATTTTGAAAGTTTCATCAATTTTTGTGGCTTTGAGAATTAAGGTAAGATGGATGTTATAGATGTCTTATATTCACGGTTGGATAAAAATCTCGTTAAGGCGCTTGGTTTGATCAAAACTTTGTACCTTGGATGTTTAATCAAAGAATTTTTATACGTTTAGAATTGTGTTTTCTTTTTTTTTCATTTTTAAATATTTCATAGAATGTCAATTGTTTTATGACTACGCTGACTTGAGACTTGAAGACTGGCCACCTGGGGACCTTTTGTTTAGTTTTTGGCGACGAAATAGCGAAATCAAGTGGTCTCTGCCTCGTTTGCCACCTTATTATGCAAAAAAATATAGTTGTTCAAACACCACATAACCCTATTTTCCCTCCCAAAGGCAGACTATTTTTAGAAGATTTCCCCTGATAACAGAAAAAAAGTTTATCAATAATCGTATGACATAATATAGTAGATGTAACATAATCTATTTGTTAATTATAAGAATCTATAAGCTCGACTGTGTTATGGTAGGGGAAAGCCTTTACGAAGATAAATCGTCACACGAACCTTCAACGTATCAAATTTGAAACCCAATCTCAACATCACGACCTTTGGTTGACTACAAACTTAATTGAAATATTATAATAAATAAAACTTTTTCTTAAATAACGTAGAATTAAAAGTACAGGCATAAAATAATTTGTTTGTTTTTTTTTAAACATAAAAGCTTTTTACCAAAAGCTATAAGGAGACTTAAGCTGATGTCGAACGTTAAATTTTAAATAGCCATTCGAATAATGGAAAAACTTTTTCCTTGACAATTTACTCAGCAGTAATAAGAAATGTTTAATGTAAGTTTTTCTCATTAGCATTTTTAATTTATTACAACTTTTTATTAATGTAAATTGTTAATTATTTAGCATATGAATGTTGTGAATACATTATTACTAGAATAAAATTATAAATACTTTAAAAGTAATAAACATACGTGTACTTTGAACACACGATTTGAATTACTAATGTTTAAAACAAAAACAGAAATTAACATATACATATGTTTAAAAAAAACAGTATGTATAAATTTACTGAATAGTAAATAATATGTTTATAAATTTAAGCTATATCGACATATGTACATATATAAAAACAATACATAATATATCAAAGCTCGGAATTTCTAGTGAGATTGGTAAAAAAAATATTTTATTTCCCTCGAGTGGTTTTATCGTGGATTCCGTTAAAAGAGATTTGCTACATATTTCTCAAGACATATGGGCTTTTCTAAATCCGTATTCTTTTTAGGTACATATAAGTAATTATTACCGAGATTTACGTTTTTACGAAGAAATTCTATGGGTATTTAAAATAAGTTATATATGTTGCTATATTATGCGAAAACATTTGTGCAAGAAAGTATTATCAGGAGTCCTAATTTTAGACCTCTTTCCTTCCCACTTTTTCTTATAGGGCAATGACAGGTAGGGTTTATCTTTCTGTGTGTCTCCTCCTTCGGCGATTATAGGTAGACAACATATCTGCAATTGCGGATGTATATTAGCACGGCATATTAAGGTGGCCGCTTGCTCGATTGTCACCTTATAATATTAAAAAATATATTGTATCTTGCAATATGCATATTAAACCTTTTCGGTAATAGCAAAGAGCATTTATTATGCTGCCAGAAAAGTCATACTGGCCACGAGGACGCAGCGCCATAATAAAAAAGATTAAAAATAGGTAGAAAAGCGGTTCAAAAGTGTTAAAATAGTGTTTTAGTGAGTTTTTATGTTTAGGTTTCAAAATATGAATTGAAGGATATTTTTATACATAATATCAATTTTAATATTCTTAACTTGTTTACTAATTTCTATTGTGTATATAACCTTTTTACGTAAAAAAAACTTAATTTAAAAATGTTTACAAGTAAACAGACGAGCAATGATTTTGAAAAAAGAACAAGCAAATTAATTAGTTCGCGTGGAAAATTTTGTTTCGCCTACCCTCGCTTTTGTTTATTTTCGTGATCTCTAAATGTTTGCGTAGCTACAAATCGTTCGCGTCGAAAGACTTGGTTGTCCCGTGTCTGAAATTACATCCGGCTTCGCGACCGTTGGATGTGACTTAAGCGTTCCATTAGTTAAAAGGGTACGTTTTGGTGTTAATTCGGGACAAAAAAGTGTGTGATGATTTCAAAATTTTCAAACATTTCGAATTTTTTAATGGTTTGTGATTTATAAATGTGTTATTTTAAATTAATCATCTGACTTATAATTGTGATGTACATTTCGTGAATATACAAGGTAAGGTTAATATTAATTAATTGTTAATAAGTTAATAATTAACTCTTCCTAACAATAATTACTTATTTTTTAATTATATGCTAAATATATGTTGTTTATTGTTAACGAATAAAACAACATCAGAACACAAACAGCGAGGAGGTAACTTAATCAATGAGAAGCAATAAAATTTGTACAATTATAATGGCCTTTTGTTAGTACAAGTAACAGAGGAAAGTTGAAAGAAAACTCGCCGTATTTGTCGAGGTTCTGTTTCACGTCAAACAAAGCGAAAGCTCACTTACTGATTTTTTTTTTCATATTTCCTTCTTTATTTGTGTAAAATTTTGGATATCAATATAACACTGTTGGATCGGAGAATATCTAAATAATATGTAGCGAATGTATGTATGGATGGTTGTTTGTTAGAAGGTAGCTCCAAAACACATGCGTGGATCTCGCTGAATGTGGCATAGATGTAGAACATAGCTTGGAAGAACAGACTCCTAATTAAGTTTTTTTTTAATTCCCCACGGACGGAGTTGCACGCAACAGGTACTGCAAGTTAATATGATATTTAGGTTGGAGTGTAATTTTAACATGTTTTTCAAATTAAAAAAAATATATATACAAAGGCTCTCTTCATAATATTATTTGTTTTTATAATCTTGGTTTTCAATTCTGTTATTGGATATCTTTTATTAATTACTCATCGAATACTATCAAAGTTTTATAAAGAAAATTTTAATGGTAAGGAACTAGAGCGTCGGTGGCTCAGGGGTCAAGCACTTGACTTGCAATCTGCAGGTCCTGGGTTCGAATCCCGCCATATACCAATGTGTTTTTCGACTTCCGATTTACATATGTACATTTATCTGACGTTCTTACGGTGATGGAAAACATCGTGATGCAACCTGCACATATCTAAAAAGTAATTCAAAGATATGTGTAAAGTCAACCAACCCGCACTTGGCCAACGTGGCCTAATCACCCTTAACTTAGGGTAGGCTCCGAGCCCCTCATTGGGGACGTATAGTGAGCTGATGATGATGATAATGAAGGAATTTTAACTTTGAATTTTTTCAAAATGTCTCAAAAACATTGCTATTATTAATAGTGTACTGACAAATGTTAAGATGCCTACATTAATCAATTTGAGAAAGGTGAATTCGTGAAGATTAGTGCGTTACGACAATCTTATTTTATATTTCTGATTTAGCAAGTAAATCTTGGCAGTACGAACATCTTTGTCTTATCTGTCTTACTTAGAGTGCCAAGTTATTGGGCTACAAAATTCTAAATTACTAAGTGATATTTATAGAAAAAACACTAAAAAGGCAAAGGCAAAACCTATTTTTAAT
This sequence comes from Papilio xuthus, assembly GCF_000836235.2. Taxonomy (NCBI): domain Eukaryota; kingdom Metazoa; phylum Arthropoda; class Insecta; order Lepidoptera; family Papilionidae; genus Papilio; species Papilio xuthus. Next base: position 3,044,186 of record NW_013530872.1, read on the forward strand.
AAACCTATGCTGAAACACATTCAGTATGTTGCTATCTACTTTTATAAGGAGAATAACAGGAAAAATATTACGTTCGTCGATTTCTTTCGTTAGTGGGAACTTATAGCTATACATAATATAAACAAATAATTTTCGCCAGCAAATTCCTTTATTTAATAATTGGACCTTTGGTCTATCTTTTTTAATTTTCCTACAAATAAATTATATTTTTTCAAACAATAAAATAGGATCTTATATCTTCGGAACAACATCCGACCCCGTATACGATTGGTAATTTTATCTATTCTATTAGTGAAAAGGAAAAACGTTTTTTCAACCAATTGACAGCGAAGGAAATGAATTTCATTTCTTAATGAAAAAAAGGTAAAAAATTAAACCAATTCAACATGTTTTGGAAAAGTTGTATTACATTTTACTTACGAATTTAGAATCATCCATACTTTTTTGTTCTGTCAGTTCTGTCGAATGTACATGTGTAAATCGGAAATCGAAAAACACATTGGTACATGGCGGGATTCGAACCGAGGATCTGCAGATTGTAAGTCCAGTGCTTGACCACTGAGCCACCGACGTTGCATATTAATGTAAGATATATGTCGCATAATTAAGACCAACTCTGGTTGTAATATTGTGAATCAGTTGTTAAACGATGCATTGAATAGTTACGTGGCAAGTATCGCATTGTTATAAATTTCAATCTAGGCGGCCGTTCGTCGTGTTCTACATCGTAAGTGTGATTTAATTGTACCACTGAATTGTTTAACTGCAGACATTCTACCTATACTTCGAATTATGTACTCGTATTTATCTAGATGTTCGAATAATAATCATCATCAGCTATACGAGGGCTGATGATGGGATTTGACGGGCGTAGTACCTAATTTATTTAAGTAATTACGATAATGTAAACTCTTATACTGCCACATTTAAAGTTATTTAATGATAAAATAAGCAATACCTCAGTGAAGATTTCTTTACCAATAAAGCTTCAGTATAAATATAAAAGTGATTTTTTTAATCAAGAAATCAATGATATACGTTTAGGAGTTTCAAATCGAAACCTTTCTTGTAATTCCTTTTGAAATGCGATCAATCAATTACTATGTTGTTGTTACTTTCAAAAGATATGACAATAAAGAGTATTCTTTTGTTATTTTCAGCCGCAAGGCGCCGGTGGGTCGGCTGATCTGCTGAGGTTTTGTTACAAATTTATTGAGTTGACGTCACACCGTGGAAGCCAGAACACCAAAATCAATTTGACTGCGGTTAAACGGTAAGGTTTAGAGCACATATTCACTATTTGACAACAAGCACAGATCTTTTTACTCTTAAAAATACATTAAAAACGTGGACAGCAAACACCAGAATAAAATTGATTAGCTCAGTATACCACCAATGAAGGGCTCAGAGCCTACCCGAAATTAGGGTTGTCACCCCTAACTTCTTGATAATTGTATTAAATTAAAAAGCAGTTACTTTTGTGTCAAAAATGTTACAACCATATTTAACGTTGATATTAAATTCTTTCACCCACTTCACAAGTTGTGAAGCAATAATGAATGTTCAACTACGGACAATTTTTAATATTAAATTTGACTTCGTTCCATTGCTTGGTAAGTAAAAAGAAATTTAATATATGTTTGAAGTTATAAAAAGTCGATTCGTAAGAAAATGAAAATCGATATATCCCTATTACGTTTTATTTCTTCAAATATATTTTCCCTATTCGTTCGTAACCTTGCCTATATCAATGTAATTCAGAGAGAATCGAGAATACAGAAAAAGTTCAGAGGTGCGTATCGATATTTGGGGTTAAAGATAAATAAAGAGCAAACGTTTCTTTTATTTAGTGATCTGCGTGAATGTTCTGTTAGGCGTAGTGTGAAAAAGTAATCAAACTCGACGGGCAAGTTGAAAACAAACTACAATAACCACACATTGTCAATCTGTCATTGTCAAAAAACTGCAACAAGATCCTTTTTGGAGTATAATTGTCTTGTCATGTCTCGACAAGTATACAGTAATTTTCTAAGCCTATGCATTTTAATTATTTTCTAACAGAAGTAATATAAGTTTATAGAACTATTAAACTTATTAACTAAATCACACTAATATTTTACTAATATTTAAAATGCTAATGTTTGGATTGATGGATGGATGTTTGTTTCTCTAGAACGGCTGTACAAATCCCGTTGAAATTTGGCATAGCTGTAGAACAAAGTCTGAGTAAACACACAGGATACTTTTTTTTACGGACTGAGTCGCGGGGAACAGCTGGTATTTACAATACAACAGTGAGCAGCAGCATCTTGCATATCACAATTAAAGTGTTAATAAAAATCAATTTGTAAAATTGTAAACCCTTAACACATAAAAGTACCTTTTTTGATTGCGAACAATGTTGTATAATAATATTAAATATTAGCGGATTTTTTTTGAAATTTACTAATATTTCTTTTACAATTCCAACTAAGCTCTAGGCTTGTGCTAGGATATGGTTTACGACAATAGTCGAATGGCGGGATTCGAACCCCCGACCTCGTGATCGGAAATCCGTATCCTTAACCATTAGGCTATTGACGCTAATGATATATTGCATAAATAGATCGTATAGATTCTCAATTAACAACTTCCAAGTTCCAAATTGTGTGGAAATGCAATGTACGACGACTCTGTTCTTGGTAAACTTAGCGAATAAATGAATTTACTTGGAACAGTTTCTACATGTAATCAATTAATTTCTAATGTTCTTAATGACTAAAGGATAGATCGGTTTAGTCTATTCCAATCCGTAGATGCGTTTATTTGAAACAAATTGATTATAAATATTAATTTAAAATACCTAAGTAAATTTAAATTCGTTCGAATATTGGCGATTATTATATTATGGCCTTAAAATTACATACATATCATATATCTTTAAATGAGCAATTCTTGTATATATAATTGGAATCTCGGAATCGGCTCAAACGATTTTCATAAAATTTAGTATATAGGGGGTTTCGGGGGCGATAAATCGATCTAGCTAGGAATCATTTTTAGAAAATGTTATTTTATTCGTGTTTTATCGATAATCAACTTAAACATAAACTTAACTTTTTCTATCGGTAAGATCGAAAAGTATTATTCATATTTCATCATTTTATTAGTAATTCGTACTTAAATATAATTTCAAAAAACACAATTTAAAAAAAATACCGAGCAAGGCTCGGTCATCCAGATTTTCGTAATTAATCGAATACATTTATATTTATAAATAAAATACATAACCAACAGTTGTCTAAGAAAGAATGAAATTAATTTTCTATAACAAAAGCTTCAATTACTGCCACAAATTAATCCGCTTTGTATTGGATAATATAAATAGCACTTGGATAAGGCTTGATGACGAATGAATCTTTTCGCTACGTCATATCTTTATAATTTCTCAGCGCAATTTATCGCAGAACCTGTACATCTGCGGACTTATCGCGAATATTCGTGAGAACATTTCGTAACGTCATCTAAAAAAAATGTATTAGAATTTGTGCAGCGATGCTACCGAGCATGAAGTAAGCAAACAAACCACATACAAATTTTGTCGATAACGTTATTAAGACGTTTTAAGAATATTTGTATTAGACGCTCTATAACCACAAAAATAGACAAATGTTTTTACTTTCATTGTTTTTGAATATGAACATATTTACTGATTCGTGAGTTTAACTATTTGTTCCGGCAGATGGCGTTGTCATAGACTTTCATGGAACTTTAATGTGTTTTTGACGATAATTAACAGAATTAAGATTAAATGTGTTTATTGGCATATAAATAATACATATCTATACTAATATTATAAAGTGGAAGAGTTTGTTTGTTTAAACGCGCTAATCTCAGGAACTACAGGTCCGATTTGAAAAATGATTTTTTGGTTGGATAGTCTATTTATAGAGGAGCTTTAGGCTATATAACATTATACTGCGATCAATACTTTTTTTTAAATTCTGCTCGGACAGAGTCGCGGGCGACAGCTAGTGTATCAATACTTTTTAGCGAAAACTTTATTTCGATTGTGTAAAAGTCGTCAATATTTTTCCGTGACAAATATAATAATATTTTAGCGTAAATTTATCATCAAATTAACTTGCTCTACTAAAAGGAATGTTAATTTTAATTGCTCGAAAGTAATGACCATAATGATCTCAAGGATACTTCGTTTCAGGTTATTACATATAATATCGTAAGCTTAATTAAATAAAAATCATCTTCAGTGTAATATTAATATACTTTAAGATTCACCTTTCATCTTAATTGTTTGAATATCATTAGATGAAAGCGTAATAACGGGATTAGTTCACATTAATTCTATTGGAAAAATTTTAACTTAATAAATCTGTGTTTCAAATGAAGATTTATTAAGTTACATTTTATAATAAGTTTTAATTAAATCGTAAATACTTTTTTTTTATAATAAGGTGATAAACGAGCGAGCGGCCTGAAATCGTTAAAATAGCGAAAAGACCTTAGCCCATAGACATTCGCAATTGCAAATGCGTTGCCTACTTTTAAGAGACGTAGGAGGGGATGCACACAAAGAGAATATTTCCCCATGCATCTGTAAATCAGTTAACAAGTTTTACAATTTAAAAATTTTATAACTCCCATCTTTTTCTTCGCATACTTCATTATTAATGTCGTGCTCGTCTTGATATGCTATTACGGATGCGTCGACCAGCTGTCTTCACGCCGTCCTGTCTTCGGCTTGTCTAGGGGCAATCGTGATATTGAGTTCAATTATAGACTGCACTTGATTGGACCAGTGGCTAGGTTATCGACCCCGTGACTACCATAGTTATTCATAAAGCAGGTAAATCACTCATTTATAAATCTAAAATACCTCTGTTGTATAACTAACATGTTTGCAAAGCGGCACCGTAAACACGACATGTTAAGTCGATGTCGACTGTATAACAATAGAAATCTCCCTCACAACTAACGTGTGTTAGCTGACGTCTATTCTAGAGGCCTATTGTTTTATCCCTCTATGATTTCCAACGTTTGCTACTCGTAAACAATTGTACCTTACGCTACAAAAGCGATTTTTCTATAGTAACTAGAAGGTGGCAAACAAGCAAGCGGTCACTCTTAGCCTTAGTTTTACAAGAAGTTAAGATGTTAATCTGTAGACGTAGGAATAAAGTTTGGTCGCAGGCACACACACTTTTCATACGGAACACGGAAATATTCCCATTTCACGCCTTTTTTAGTCTTGAAGTGATGGACACTCATGGCGTAGCTAACGCTTTGCTCATATAGATTAATTTTTATTTAAAAAATGTAATGAAAACAATAAAGTTTTTAAAACAATTAATTAAACATCTCTATCATTTCAATTTTAAAATATTCTTTGTAACAAAGTATGTAATATATATATTTTAAATCAAAGAAAAGTATTAAGAGCAATTCTATTCGTTTAAAATAAAACTTACCAAATAAGATAGCTTTACTTTATTTGTCTGTGAAATAGAACATTGCCGTTTTTCCTGTTGTCTTATCTGTGTATTATTCGTCTGCAAGCCTACGGGAAAAGGAAACGTAAATGATAACGTCAGCCGCCGAGACATGCTCCGTATTGTAAACTGCGTCGACAAAAGGAAAATGAAAAATTTAAAAAAAGAAGCTAGTTGTGCGACAAAACGCGCTGAACTGACTGAAATATTGAGCGGGAAATATTTTCTTTCTGGAAAATTTTATGAATACGAAAGTAAAAAAATAATCCGAAAATAATTGAACTAGTTTTTATACAAATGAATTTTTTAATCTTACTAATTTTAATAATGCGTATGTATGTTTGTTAGAAGGTCTCTCCAGAACTCCATAACTGGTCTCGCTGAAATTTGGAATATATCATGAACATAGCCTAAAAGATCACGTAGACTACTAATATTTTTAATTCCGCGTCGTTTTTATTCTTCTATAAAAACTTTTTTTAAATTCAATAAAATTGAATTATAAAAAAATATTCATCTTTATGTTATATTTAATTTTATTGTATTTTCACTCAAGTCTTCGTTCAACAATGGGATATGGCAGTTTGCCAGCTGCAAACACGACAAGCTTCTAAATATTTGTCTTCTTTCAATTTAGGTCCTTTACCATTGCAATATACTCTTAGACAGCTTACAGTTATTTCAACTACTATTTTTATTGTAACTAACATTAGGTAAGAAACAATTTTTTGGACTTAGTGAACATATTTGAATGGCTCTATTAACTATTTATGTTACACTGGCTGTCACCCGCGACTCTGTTAAAAAAGTAGCCTATGTGTTCTTCCAGTCTGTGTTCTATAAGTATACCAAATTTCATCCAAGTCCGATTAGCCGTTGTGAAGATACCTTCAAACAAACATCCATCCATTTAAACATTCTTATTTATAATATTAATATCATTTAATTATTTCTTCTCTAAAATATAATAGGTAATATGAATTATATTATCCAATATATCATGAAATCGCAATAAATAATAAAAATTATGAACTTCGGTCCCAAGACCCTTTTCATGGGCGTCAGATGTTATGGCCGTAAACTTTATTATGTGGTGTCCTTTTACTGTTATTAAGAGAAAACTAATAAATCTAACTAATATGTACATTATTGCTTTTTTCACTACGAGTTGTAATGACATCTGAAAGTAACTTCTTATGGTATTACGGTTGTAAAAGAAAGTAACAAAAATTTTTTAAACGAATTTTTATAAGGTATTTTATTTTCATTAAGAATATTTAATTTGATAGTAGTTTACTATTTTCACGTAAGGAGACCATGGAAGTCGATAATTTGGCACTACAACTTACTATTCCTTGTCGTAAATCCAGAGGCAGACCCAAAACTAGACGACTAGATAAGTGACGTCTCGGACGAAGATGTAGACAGAGCGAAGTGGAAGAGACTGTTTGGGAAAGCTGACCCTTGTAAGATGCGAGTTAGACAGAGAGAGAGGGAGTAGTTTACTTTTTACTAATAATAGTTTACTATCTAAGATCGATGATATTAATATCTGTTGGCGAATATTTAAGTACTTTAGTTTATTAGGAAGCAGTAACAGAGATTCTATCTGTTCTTTTATATATATCATAAGGCGGCAAATGAGAGAGCGGCCACCTGAAATCGCTGAAATAGCGAAGTGACCATTGTCATTCGCAACATACGCAATTGCATATGCGTTGCCTACCTTTAATCGATGGAGGAGAGGATGCACAGAAAGAAAATATTTTCCCTTTCCTTGCATCCTCTCATCCGTAAAGTCCACTTCTACTTCCCATCCTTTCCTTATAAGAAAAACGGTGGGAAGGGAATGAGACGTACGACTCATAAGACGAAACGCGGAATTGCTTCCACTTAACGCCTGTCGTGTGTGTGGTCGTGGTATTTCACCAGGCGAGGGGGACCAATTCGTGCGAAAATGTTAAAGCGGGCTCTCCCACTGTTAATCTTTGAAAACAAACATTTCCTCTTTATAATAACGTTAGTATTGTTGGCAATACAATACAATTTTACTCGAGTATGATCAGCACGATTTCATTCCAACTTCATAACAGATAACTGAAAATCCCTACTTCCAGCAAAATTGACACGTTGCGTCAACTTTCTGCTGTTGATCTGAGAAATCTTGTTTGTTTTTTGCAATATTTTTCTTCGATTTATCAACAACAAATATTGTCAATGTAATAGAAATCACTTTATTCATTTTTAAATTCTGTTTCTAAGATGTAGTTTTAATTCGTTCATGTAGAGAAAAATCTATGTTAGTCGTTACCGTTACGAAAAATAAACGATAAGGATATTAAATAACCTATATCCTTTGAAAATTATTCAGCAAAATTTGTGTCTAAACTAAGCTTATAAATATCCTATTCTTACATAACATACACAACACTAGTTGTCGCTTGCGACTCCGTCCGTGCGAAATAAAAAAAGCTTAATAGAGCATATCTTCATTCAGACTATGTACTACATCTATGCCAAATTTCAGGAAGATCCATGCAGCCGTTTTGGAGATACATTCTGACAAACATCCATCCATCTGAACATTCGCATTTATAATATTGCTTCTTACTATATCTTAGTAATATATTCGATTTACTAATTATTGGTAATTTCGCCACAATTTAATTTGCATTGCTATTATTTTAAACACAAAAAATGTAAGTAAATAGTAATTAAAATACTGCAATTAGTGTACAAGTCTTATCGAGCCAGTCATTAATCGCTTGCGGTAAACTAAGCCGGAAAACCAAAATTACAGGGACGGTACATTGA
>NW_013530872.1:3052581-3056257 GCF_000836235.2 Papilio xuthus
TTTTAATTTATTAGTAGTTGTTGATTTTGGAATGTTTTACATTGGATCCGACAGACGGCGCTACCATCGCAGTGTCAAATTTTAAATAATATTGAAATTTTCAAATTAAAGACGTGTAGACAGGACAATGTCTGTCGGGTCCGCTAGTTGCTTTATAAGACCGTTAAAAGCTAGTCATCTTATTTAATGTAGAAGTGTCTTTAGCTATTATTTTTAAATACCAGAAAAAAAATCGGTTGATGTTGAATACATTATCTAAGATTTTATGTGTAGTCATTTTTTTACTCAACAATGATAAAGTTTGAATGTTTGTATGTTATTTAAAAAAAAACGTTTATTATTATAATACATACTATGTATTAAAGATATTTGTGTGTTTGTATGTCCGCAAAGACGGGCGCAAAGCGGGCTCTACCACTGTTAAATATATCGTATCCGTATATCTGAAACGTTAAAATATTTTAATGTTAAATATATAATTCGTTTATTCCTTTGTTAACGCGGAGATATATGTCGCGTGTCTCTTCACATGAGGGGAATTAACACCGCACACCGCAATCTATTACGGCTGGGGTAACGTGCGCTCAAATTTTCACTGGAGCTTACAATGTGTTTAAATTGCGAATGGAACGTGAAAACATCTGCATATTTCACTGGAGTGACTATGATACGTTTAGATCACGCTTTTACTATTCAGATAGTATTATTCAGAACAAATAGCCTTTTTAGCCGATTTAAAAAAGAGGGAGGTTTTCAATTCGTCCACTTTTTTTTCATTCATGTACTTATCGAGGTTGTTAACTCTTAGTTATTCCCTCCCTTCTTTCTCAAAGTACATTAATTTATGTAACAAATGGTACGTTTTATTTCAGACAAAAGGAGGCAATCCGTCAATGATCCAATGTCAAACACGATGTTTGTTTCCATTCTTTTGTTTTGCACGGCACGCGTGTTCTCACGTAGCACTTTGTTTACTAAAAGTAAACATTTAGCACTTACTCGCTTGTAAGGTGACATAGAATAATTTTTTATTTTATTTTATTTCTTATTTTAATCTTAGCACTAGCTGTCGCCCATGACTCCATCCGCGCGGAAACAAAAACAACATTACTAGTAGCCTATGTGTTCCTTCAGACTATGTTCTATACGTATGCCAAATTTCATCGATATCCGTTCAGTCGTTCTTGAGATACCTTCAAACAAACATCCATCCATCTAAACATTCGCATTTATAATATGAGTAAGATCTGTATTTTTGTACAAAAATGTCAAGCCAATCTTTTCTAAATTCACATGAAAATGTTTCACATGAAAAAATTACATAAAAATTATCTTTCTCTCCGATTATCCTTTCTACTGTAGATGAGATTGAAATATGCTGATTGTATTTCATTTTATAAACAAGACAATCCATTGTTTTTTCTAAATTAATAATCGCTCGCTTTGAGAAATTCTTTGTTAGGGTATTACAAGTTAAGAAGGTAGGGAACCCTCACATTTAAGCGCGGATTATGCTTCTCTACCACGTAATGAAAGGCTTGTCTTAGCTTTTCGTACCTACTTTTAATATGAATGGTTAAAAATATGATAGAGTTTTATGACTGATTTGCATAATCTATGCAGTAAATGCCAAAGAGTTACATCTACAAAATATCAAAGGTTAGTCATATTGATATTTATCTACTTATTTTTAGAAATAAACGAACAATGTTGAATGTCAGAAATATAAATATTTCAAAATATTAATTCAATATAACATTTTTAAGGACGGTATCTTTTTTTGGTGTTCTCTGAGTACCTTCCTAAACTTGTATTCTTGTTATATCATAAGGTGGCAAACCAGCGAGCGGCCACCTGTAATCGCTGAAATAGCGAAGTGACTGTTGCCCATAGACATACGCAATTGCATATGCGTTGCCTACCTTTAAACGACGAAGGAGAGGATGGAAAGGCAAACGTTTCCATGCATCTTCTGGAAAGTCCACTTCCGCTTCAAATCCTTTCCTTATAAGAAAAAGGGTGGGAAGAGAAAGAGGACTTAATTAGGCCTCCGTATGCATACTCATCAGACGAAACGCGGAATTGCTTCCACTCGACACGTGTCTTCTGTGTGGTCGTGGTATTTTACAGGGCGAGCCGGGCCAATTCGTGCGAAGATAAAGCGGGCTCTACAACTATTTAAGTTTATCTTATGATTCATCATTATCACAAATATACATTAATCCATTGTGAAAATAATGTATAAAAATTGAGATATAGAAACAAACTAACTTACGTTTGAAACAAAATTACGTTTGATGCAACGTCCATTCTTCTTGCATTGAGTGTATCCTTTAGGGTATGTTGTTGTCTTCAAATAAACACAAAGGAATATAAACGGACTTTTTTAGTTTTCGTTTTAAAAAGTTGTGTGATTAAAAATGAGAGGGTAAATTTTATACAGCGCAAGCAGAACAAAGTAACTGCAGCTGCGCGTTGAGGGCTAACTGAGAGAATTTTTATAAATGATTAATTTATCCTTAGTCGATTAAATTTGAAACAACAATAGCGTATAATGGCTTTAACAAATTTTATTTTCAATCGTTATAAATGCGAATGTTAAGATGGATGTTTTTAAAAATTGGCATAGATAAAGAACACGATCTGGAAGAGCGCATAGACTACTTATTAAGTATTTTTTAATTCCACGCTGCCGGAGTTGTGTGTTACAGCTAGTATTAGAAAAAAATGTGTAATCATATCGTTCGGATATTGTATGAAATTGACAAAAAAGTTTAAAACTTATGCGCTCTCTACATAATCAAGTACTTTTTGGTTTTCTTTGTAAAATAGTTATTGTTTACGTGATTTACGTTTTAACCTATCGCATTTCCTCGACATCTCATTGATCTTTGACTATTTAATAGAGAATTTATGCATATCACGTTTTCTTTTAGTGCAATGCGAAAAATTCACTCCACTAAGATTCCTTTTCCCGTCTCAGTCGGCTTACTGCAGATAAATGTCTACGGGTAGCCAGCGAATCTTGCTACTTAGAATTTTTGAAAAGGCTTACTTTGCGAGCACGAAGTAAGTAGATTGGCAAATTAATGCGACTACCGATTGTTATGCTTAATTTTCTTAAAGAAGCAATTTTATTTTCTTATAAATTAATCAATGTGAGAAACTTTGCGATACATGGTTTATGAGTGAATAGTCAGGTTATGAGTATGCGTTATTGATTTGGATTCTTGGTTACTTGTTGCTGAAGGTTGATTAAGTTAAATATTTTTAGAACAAAATTGACAAAATTAATAAAAATGTGATCAGTTTGGGTAAAATTATTTTTGTTTAGTTTAGTTGATTAAATGGTTTATTAATGTTATAAATGTAAAAGTTTAGATGAATGGTTGTGTAGATATTTGCTAAAAGATATATTCGGCACGGATCAACGGATCTTGATAAACTTTGGCACAGATGTAGAACATAGTCTGGAAGTACATATAGGGTACTTATTAGGTTTTTTTTTTAATTTTTCGACGACGGAGTCGCGGGCGACACTACGTATTAAAGTATAGTATATTCCAAATCTTATGAAATATGTGAATAAAACTGTGAGCATTGTTCTGAAGTTACCAACTCGAAAGTTTAGATTTACATTTGACTTTCCTTGATACTCAGCTCATACATTATGTGC
>NW_013530872.1:3057048-3096599 GCF_000836235.2 Papilio xuthus
TCAGAAACCCACGGTACATAAGAAGAATCTGCAATAAGTAGAGTACCTAGATAGTGGTTACTTAAATAAACGTTTCTGAGTTTAGGAATTAAATCCTTAGTTATAAAATAAAATAATTATATTTTTATATTGAGCAATTCTCTTATCTGATACGATTTATTATTACTAATTCTTCTTTCTTTGATACGAAAAATCAATAACAAAAACAATATTATTTATCTTTGTACCATTGTTTGTCATGTATGTAGACAGTTATCCATTTATTATTTCAGTTGCCATGACAACGTAATAATACGATGGACATCCAGATACGGATGTAACATGTGGGATTCGCTGGCAGATGCGAATAGTATGTAAATGTTCACTTAGCAAACTTTCAAACATTTATCAGACTTGCTCACAGGCTCGTATTTTACATTTTTAAATGTACAGATGAAAAATGATCGTGTTAGTTCTAGTAACTAAATATACGACTTTAATTTATAGGAAAACCTGACTGATATTATAAATGCGTAAGTTTACTCTTAGTTATTAAGTATCTCCATAACAGCTAAAAATCTAGCTGTTAATTGGCATAAATGTAGAACATAGTCTGAAGAACATATAGGCTACTAATTTATTTTTAATTCCGCACGGATAGAGTCGCAGACAACAGCTTATAAATATAAATAAATAAGCTGTTAAAAACATTTAAGCTACGAGTAGCATTACATTTTTTTTTAAGTCGACATAACAAATGTAAAATAAAGTCAAAACTAACAATGATCATTGTTCCTGTGTATCGTTTTTATATCTGTGTTAACAATTAGAAATAAAAGCATTTGTAGAAAGGATAGTTTGAACAGAGCACAGTTTAATTAGTGAGAGAAAAATTCAAATACGGAAATATTTGGTAAGCAAGTCTTAATGAAGACCTCCCTTTAATTACGAAAAGTTTGTACAACCAGACGGGATAAGTTTGTGATGAGTAAAATCAACACGCGAGAATCGCTTTAATTACTTCAATTAAACATCAAACAGTTAAGTTAGCACTTTATCACAATTACCTTTTAAAGAGTTAATATTAAGTATATATTTTGACTTGATAATAATGCTATATATTAATTCAAGGTAAATGATGTATAATCGTAAATAGGTTCTATATTTTTAATCTAATAATCAACCCAGAAGTCACAGACACGTACGAATATTTTTGTAATTAAATTTAGTCTCAGGTTTCATTAAGATTTTTCAATAAAAGAGCAAAAAGTTACATTTATTTACAATCTTACTAATAGCATAAATCCGAATGTTTAGATGGATGGATGAATAGATGGATGCCTGTTAGAAGGTAATTCCAAAACTCAGCAACGGATCTCAGTGAAATTTGATATAGATGTAGAGCACAATCAGGAAGAAAACATAGGTTATTAATTATTTTTTTTCTCAACTCCACGCGGACGGAGTTGCGCCACCGTGTACGTTATAATTTCGTAGCAATAGTGCTACGTCAATCTGTTCAGCAAGCTACGAACTTAGCTTAATGTATCCCAAATTCGCGCCATCCAACATACGTGGAGCATTGTTTCATCGTAGCCAATGTGCATGTCTGCATTGCTTGACTAACTCACATTGCTACATTCATATGAATCACATGTCGCTTAGCATTCCTATATCCCTGATTGGAATAGAAGCAAAAATATCAACCCTTATTAACCGTTAATTTCGGAGACTGAAATCTCTGTGTAAAACATGTCATTATCTTTGACAAAACAGAGATAGAAAACGGGTAGTTTGGTTTCAAAAATCCACGTTTAGTAAGGGTGGATATTCTTGCTTCTATTCCAATTATGAAACTATTAATGTTACCGTTCGAGTATTAGTTTATGAAATAAACTGGAGGCTTATAGTTTCTAAACTGCAGTAGGGAAACTTAGAATTGTCACGTACTGCGATTGGGTCACGAATGAGCTATACTGGGGTTATAGCGCTGCCCGCTCCGGCGATCCTTAACCTCGATAAATCGAGTAAAATATCGATGAGCCACTGAGCTGAGGTCACTCATTGTTTCGATAACCAAGTTCTTTTTATCCTAACTTCCAGCTTTATAATAAGTAAGGTCTTGGTTTAAATAAAGTTTAACGTTCGGTGCTAAAATTTATTATAATAAAAGATCTTATAAGTACTATTTGTTGAATAATATGTTGACGTAAACCTTTATATAACGACTAAGTGTAGTTAATTTACATGAAACATTTGTGTATTTATATTTCTGTTTTTCAAATAGTTATTCTCCTTAATGCTTATTTAATTGTTATAACGACCTAAACCCAAGTATGTAGTTACTTTGTGAAAAGTCTCTTTACTTGGTCATTTAACTTCAAATACTATTAAAGAATGTTATAATTATCCAGATCGGCGATACTAATAAAGGAAGGCGCCAGCTGGCCGAGTGACTGTTATCGTTATCCACTGCGTCCGTATAACACAAAGCAATATCATGTCTATAAACCGATAGGAAATGGAATACGAGTCGATTACTAACTGTCGTGACTACACTGCGTTAAGTGTAGATTTCTCATAACCACTATTATTCCTATAACATTTAAAATTAAATTGTGATGGGGTAAAATTAAATTGTGTAGGCTTTAGTTTCAGTGCTGGAAAGGAATCTATCTCAGTATTGATACTGTACTTCAAATAGAATGACATTAGAAGTCGAATTTAACTCAAAAAGATAGTCTAATCACCTTTGACTTGACTTGATTAAATCTTTTTCTTTTTTCAATTTTGATAATGTCAATTCCTAATTATTAATACGATAAAATACAAGATATCCTGGTATTGGAAATAATTGTATAACATTAACATAAGCCCGCGGAATATTTTATTGGCGGCGCTGGATGTCCGCCAAATGCTAATATGTGCCTTAAAAGCTTAGGCCCAATTAATAGCAAGTAGCGTTATAAATTTTATTTTTGAACCTACCTAAAATAACAAATTATATCATAAAAAATGTTCATCATTTTCATGATCTTTTTTTCATTTTATTATTACACAGTTCCTTTTTAGAATTAACTATTATAGAATTAAAATAAACAACGCTATTTGAGAATTTATTAAGCTAAAAAAGAGATTTGTTTTGATAATTTACTAACTCTTGTACTCTAATTAAGCTCTAGGCTTGTGTTAGGATATGGTTTACGACAAAAGTCGAATGAAGGGATTCGAATTATCGACCTTGCGATCGAAAATCTGTAGCCTTAACCATTAGGCTATTGGCGCTCGAAAAGGCATTTAAAGATTAGAATATTTTGTTGGAATGTTATAAGTGAAAGAAATTATCTTGATTCATTCGGAGAAAAATGTATTGTACGTTACAAAGCGCACATTCTTGGTCTAAGAATTTTGTAATATTAAAAATGTTCCTACGAGTTTACAAAGAACAGACACGTAAAGCAATATCGATGTCATGGTTATTTGCTAAAAGGATTTCTCAGCTAGTAGAATGAAACGCGATACTTTACTAGAAAAACTAGTCAGAAAAAAAAACATTCCATACCATTTCTCATTTCGTGATTCAAACATTTTCTTCATATGACTTTGAGAGATTTGTGTAATTTTTTTGTGAAACTATGTTGTAAATTTTTGGTGAAACTTTTTGTAATTTTTTTGGTGAAACTTGTTATAAATTTTTGGTGAAACTTGTAATTTTTTGTTGACTATAAATTTATGATGAAAATTGGTTTTGTATTTTTTACCGTTTCTCTGACTACTTAAGTAAATAATTGCAAATTAATTAAGTAATTGAGAGTCTGAATTTTAAATTTTAATTGAAATCTGTATATTTTTGACTATATCCTTATTTGTCGTGTATTAAATATTTTATCGTCAGTCTCTTCTCCCTTAGTTATAACAAGAAATAGAACATATGATGCGGTGATTGATTTAATAGCTAACATAATGCGTTTCACTTTATGTTAGTTTGTGAAAGCGTCATTCATTTTTATGAACTATATACTTTTATTATGTACTTAGCATAATAAGCAATTTTTATGCTAATATACTTCAAGGCTACATCGGTGATGGTAAATGGGTTAATTTCTGAACCCAAATTTGCTAGATTTTGTCATTGGGGTTCTGTACCTCATAGGAAAAAAACGAAAGCCTTAAATCACTTTGTTGTCCGTCCGTCTGTCTGTCAAAACCCTTTTTCTCGAAAACGCGAGGAGGTGTCAAGCTGGATTTTTTTTAATTGATAAGAATAATGAAAAACATAATACAAGTGTTATGGAAACGAAGTATTATATTTCTGCATAAGAAACTGATATAAAAACGGCTAAACACTCACGTATATTCGTCCGGTGGCGGCACCGATTACTTTCGAGCCCATCGGGGGCCCTCACTATCTCTCGCGGACGCGGACGCGGCCCTCACTGAGCGACGGGCCGCGTCCGCGAAATAATACCAGTACCACTCACCCTGATGAAAGGCCCCCGATGGGCTTGAAACTGGTCGGTGCCGCTACCGGACAAATATACGTGAGTGTTTAGCCGTTTTTATATCAGTTTATTATAACTTCTTACGAAAGTTTGAAGAATTTAATAACTTAAATATATACATTTTATTAATTATCTAATAGATTGTAAATAATACGAAAAAGATTGTACAACCAAGACAAGAGATGTTTGTTTAAAATCAAGCTCTTGTTAAGCTCGACAAGATACCAACGTTCCTTTGTGTATATTGTTATCTAAGTCTTATTTTTCTACGAGCAAAGGAAATGAAAAGTTCAGTTTCTTTAACGCGCTTAATGTTGATGATGTCGGCAAAAGTAAATTGAAAAATTAGTAGAACAAAAGATGTTTACACAGATGATATAACGAGGCTATATATTTTATTATGAAAATTGTTATCGTTGTGATTATTTTCTTTGTTTTTATCTGCAATTTTTCTTTAAAATAATAGAGCTTGATACAAATATTTTGCTTGTAAAGGATACAATTATTCCGTCTGCGCGGAATTAAAAAAAACTTAATTTGTAGCCTACGTATTCTTCCAGACTATGTGCTACAACTATGGTAAATTTCAACAAGATCCGTTGTGCCATTCCATAGGTACCTTCAAACGAGCATCCATCCATCTAAACATTCGCATTTATAATATCAGTAAGTATTAATTGAAATTAATTGACATAAATTATTAAATTGTTTTTATTTCATTCTCAATAATTTCTTTTTTTATAAATGTTGCCACATTTAAATTAGTATAAAGTTTTTTCCTATGCTGGCAACAATTATTCATTGGATATAAGTGTTTGCTACCATAACGCACGCGATTTTTTCTAATATTTATTATTTCTAAGTAACTTTTCAATAAATACTTAATAAACAACCACACTTGTTTAATTAAATATCATAATGACCTCATTTAGTTACCTAATAAATATACATAAGTGCTTAATTGTGAGTTTTGCTATTTAATTATTTAATTAATATTGTAATTAATTGTTACATAAACACATAAATGATTTAACTATGTTCACAAGTTCGTATTTCACTTTTATAACCGGCCCATTTCATTACAACTGTCTTAGCTATGGGCTATTCTTATATAAACTTTCCGTCAACCGTTGTTCTCAGTTTCGCCTTGACCAACATTCTGATGTATTTTTAAAGTACAAAAGACACTGCTTCATTATATAAATCTTAAAATCTTAGCGATGCAAAAATCTTTTTGAAAAAGTATAATATGTCTATTTTTAGAATAAATTCCAATCCAATGTCCATCTTGCTAATGTTATAAATGTTTAGATGAATTGATTGAGGAATGGATGTTTGTTTAAAGGTATCTCCGGAAATGATTCATATATCTCAATGAAATTTGCAATTGATATAGAACATAGTCTGGAAGAACACATAGGCAACTTATTAAGCTTTTTTTATCCCGACGGCGACGCGGGCGATAGCTCGTTATTTTATAAATATTTTCTATATTAACTGAGATTTGACGGTTGAAGAAGGCTGTTGCGCATGCAATACTATGACTATATAGTTTTTCATTATATTTTTAAATCACATCGCATGTTATGACTTCGTCTTATCTTAAAATAAAATTTGGAGTGTAATTTTGCGACCAATACTTGTTTGCGGTGTATTGAACCGGATAACGAAAATTACAGGGACGCTACATTGAACTTCCATTTAATCGCTTGAATGGTCCCAATACATAGTACATGTCTGTAGATGCGAACTTTATTTGCCACCTCGCGATTTTTACGTATTAGTACGTATTTGAATCTGCTAATGAAATTGTACATAAAGTCTACTCTATATTTATAAATTCAGTGAATTTCTTTTTTTTATATTTGCCTAGCTAATAAAACTAACTTACAAAGAAGGTTTTACTTTGAAATAAAACGGAATCGGGCTTTATATTCGCCGAAGCATCAGTATTTGTTTATCGGGTATTATAAGACATTCCTAGGCTAATGCCGGACCGAGACTTACTACGGCCTTATATATTTCACTTTAGACGAAAGCATTTACAATAACAAAATACTGCCAAACGTTTGATTTATTAAAGATGTAGAGAAATGTAAAAATAATTTTATTTTGGTATATTATCATCATTTAAAGCGTCAATAGCCTAATTGTTAAGGTTACGGATTTCCGATCACGAGGTCTGGAGTTCGAATCCCGCCATTCGCTTATTGTCGTAAACCATATCCTAGCACAAGCCTAGAGCTTATTTAATATTTTATATAATATTTTATTAAAAAAAATCATTCTAAACTACTGCCAGAATAGTATAGAACAATACAAATATTGTATTTGTACTACAGATAATCTTGAGGTTATTTTAATTAAAAATATTTTAAATAAATTAATGCTTAAGTAAATGAGTCTGTAAGAATCAGTTAGCACAAATCTTACAGTTTTCGTTTATAGTTGAAAAATGCTGTAAATAATTCGTAGTAACTTGGTAATTAAAACTTAAAATCGATATTTTATTATTAATTCTTCGTAATTATAGTAAATGGAAGCATCTCTTACGTGGATTTATTTATAAATATTTACGTAGAACGGTTTTCATTAATTTCAGTTCATAGTAAACATAAGTATGATAAATCGCGGTATCTGTTAGGCCGGCTTATGAATTAATAAGTGGGCTCCTTAATTATTAATACATTTACAATGTACCTGTGTCTCGTAATGTAAATTAAAATTTACACATCCTTTATACGCGGCTTAATAAAACAATCTTACTAATATTATAAATGCGAATGTTTAGATAGATTAGAGATTAGGATGTATGTTTGTTTGAAGATTTCTCCAAAACGGCTGAACGGATCTCGATGAAATTTGTCATACATATAGAACATAGTCTACAAGAACACATAGGCTTCTATTATGTTGTTTTAATTTCAAGAGGATGGCGTCGCGGGCGACAGCTAGCATTGTTATTAATAACGATATATTTAACAAAACACGCTACAAATCTCTCGTCCATTTTTCAAATTATAACAGTTGGCTTTCACTGTAGAAACACTAGAATAGTATATAGAAAAGTATGCTTAGAAATATATAGAAGGCCGAAGTAGGCAATGCATAGATTTTATGTAAAATTTCATAAGTCCGCGCTTCATCCCTGTGAAGAGTTATGCGTTTGACAGTGCGAGATTGCCACTTCAGATCCTTCTTTCACTAAAGGTTATCGATTTGTTTTTCAATCAAACTGGAATCAGTAATAAATAAACGTATACTTACTTTTTTCTAAATCGGAAGTGGATCATAATTCTATCATCCGCTATATTTATAATACTAACGGTATCCCGCGACTCCGCGCGGAATTAAAAAAAAAACATTATTTGTAGCTTATGTCTTCTTCTTTGTTCTGTACGTTTGCAAAATTTCATCTAGATAAATTCATCTGTTCTAGAGATACCTTTAAACAAACATCCATCCACCTAAACATTCGCATTTGTAATATAAGTAAGATATCACTGTTTTGTTTGTTTAGGACTTATATTGTTATCTAGAAATAACAAATTCTTAGACCTTATATCTAACAGATCCTACCCTAATCAGATTAATCATCAGACATGATAAGAATAACCAAGATTTGAGAGAACATAAATGGACAACAAATATGGAACATATACCTTGTCAGTTAATCAATTTGCAAATGAATTGCGACATACATTAAAAAAATCGTATTTAACTTGTTATTTTTTAAAATGTATCTTACTAATATTATAAATACGAGTTTGGATGGATGGATGCTTGTTTGAAGGTATCTCCGGAACGGCCAATCGGATCCCGCTGAAATTTCGCAAATGCTTAGAGCATAGTCTGGAAGTACATCAGTAGTCAACCACGGTGGCCAAGTGCGGGTTGGTTGACTTCACACATATCTTTGAATTTCTTTTGGAAATACATATAGGCTACTAATTACATTTTTTAATTCGAACGGAGGAGGACGGAGTCGCGGGCTACAGCTAGTTTAAAATAAAAATGAATAATATTGCACATGACTACAAGCTGCGCAAGATGGATTGTGCTAGTATTAAAGCGAAAAATTGTGAAATGAAACAGATTTCAAACTTTTATTAGATCATATTTCTAAAAGATCTACAGCGAATGCGGACAAAAGGATACATATGAAAACTTTCTTAATTTAATACAGTCCAGAATTTACCACCTATAAGTTTTGTTTGTTTTATTAGGTGTTATATTAAAATTGTGCGGAGATAAAGCTTAGTAATATTAAAAACTAGCTGTCGCCCGCGACTCCGTCCGCATGGATATATAAAAAAACTTAATTAGTGTAGCCTATATGTTCTTTCAGACTATGTTCTATACGTATGCCAAATTTAATCAAGATCCGTTCAGCCGTTCTAGAGATATATTCAAACACCCATCCATCCATCCACATCACATCTATCTAAACATTCGCATTTATAATATAGGTTAAATAGAAAGCAGCTCTTCAAGGCATAAATTCGAAAAAAAATGAATAAATAGTATCCTATGTCCTTCTCCTGGCACTGAGCTATCTCCTCACCAATTTTCAGCCATATCGGTAAAGCCGTTCTTGAGTTATAATTAGTGTAACTAACAAGACTTTCTTTTATATATATAAGATGCGAATGCTCAGATGAACGTTTGTTATATAACTCCAGAAAGGCTGCAAGGGTCTCGCTGCAATTTGACATAGATGTAGAACATAGCCTGGTAAAACATAGGCTACTAATTAAGCTTTTTTTAAATTCTGGATGGGCGGAGTCATAGTCAGTATATTTGTAAAGTATAGCATTGTAAGTTTTTACACAAAACGTACCTACAAAGCTTTTTAAGTACTTAACCCTTTTACTCATAACACCAGTGCAATGGGAAACCACATAACAGTTTACGGGCCAAACATCTGCCGCCAATGGAAACGATTTTGGCTCCAACTCGGATATCCGCATTGTTGTCTAACTGTTAACTTAATTTTCAATATTACGCTTGAGTTTTGTATTTTTTACTACACAGAACTTAAAACTGAATTTGTAGACCATAAGAATTAATACAACTTTGTCCCTATAACTTAGGCACGATAAATAATGTTACATCAAAGTTAAATAAATAAGTTAACAATTTCAACGACTTATTTAAAGCAATCAAAAGTAATAAGAACGCATGAAAAGTTTTTCTTAACAACATTTTGTCAAACAAAATGTACCGCAATAAAATACATTACTATCTGAAGCACAAATGAGAAATGTTTTCCCAAAAACTTGGTATCAGGTGCGTTCTTATAATTTATTTGAGAATTAGATTGTTGCGTGATAACATCTTAACGAAAAGTTTATACTTCCTTTATATTTAACTCGCTGTCGTCCGCGACTCCGTCTGCGTGGATATATAAAAAACTTAGTGTAGCCTATGTGTTCTTTCAGACTATGTTCTATACGTATGCCTAATTTAATTGAGATCCGTTCAGCCGTTCTAGAGATATCTTCAAACACCCATCCATCCATCCATATCAAATCCATCTAAACATTCGCATTTATAATATTAGTAAGTTAAAAAAAATAGAAGAAACAATGAATAAATCTCTCTTGGCTCTTTCGCCAATTTTCAACCAAATCGGTAAAGCCGTTCTTGCGTTATAAATCGTATAATTTTAACTATCACTAAGCGTGCACCTTAGTGTATAACTGAGTATCAGAAGTCTATTGTCATTTTTTAAAGAAACAACCACGATAGCTACGCCTCTCACCGACGTAGATATAATTGTTGGTTTTAATAACCTATAGATAGAGTGTTCCATACAAGTTTGACGTCTAATGGAAAGTCGATTTTTGAAAAGCTATTGTAAATGACAACACTTAGGGAATTCACCTCTACAAAACTCATCCGGAGGCCATTTTCACCACACTTTTATCCTCTGGATAAGGTATGTATCTTACTTATATTATATGTATGCATAGATAGATAGATGTTTGTTAGTAGGTATCTTCAGAACGACTACATAGGTCCCGCTGAGGTTTCGCATAGACGTAGAACATAGCCCGAAAAAAACTAAAAAAAAAACACATAGGCTAATGATTAATTATTTGCAATCAAAATAAACGACATAAAATGTTTTTTTTCTTTCTTGAAAGGGTACTGCTGTTAGTAATCTTATAATTTATCGTTTCTACTTACGCCACCTACCGTGGGGGAGTAATGGATGCTTTTACCTCACGTGTTGTTTTTTTTAAAAAACGACTAATTCAAGTAATAAGCTCCAGAGAGTTTTAATTCTTAATGGATTGTTATATGTAGTGTTTTATAGCAGGCTCTTAGTATAATAAAACAAATTAAAACAACCTTTATACAGTATTAAAAACTCTATATATATATATATATATATAAAACATGTATGTAGAAATGTATATTTCATTTTATTATTACAAACGAATAGCATAGTTGTGAAAATTTCTAAATAAAATTTCTTAAATAACGCAAGTAAGTTGTAAAGTTATAAAAGGTTTCCCGTCTGCTAACCTACATTTCTATTTGAGTATAGACTAGATTTAAGCATTTTTCAGTGGCCTATTTCGAAGTCTATTAGACCAACTTTAAATCTGGACGGAAAATATTTTAAGTTTTTTTTTGCAATAGATTTTTATTGAATACTAGCTGTCGCCCGCGACCCCGTCCGCGCGGGACTATAAATAGATGTTGGCCGATTCTCAGACCTACTCAATATGCTTACAAAATTTCATGAGAATCGGTCAAGCCGTTTCGGAGGAGTATGGGAACGAAAATTGTGAGACGAGAATTTTATATATAAGATCATCAAATTGCTTTAATCTTACTTATATTTTAATGCGAATTTTTGATGGATGGATGGATATATGTTTGTTCGAAGGTATCTCCAGAACGTCCTAACGATCTCTATGAAATTTGGCATACTTAGAATCTGAAAAAAACATAGGCTACTAATTAAGTTTATTATTGTGATTCTGTGCGAATGAAGTTGGAATCAAAATATTGTTTTTCTATAAGTTTGTCATACTATATAACAATATCTTTAAGACATAACTAACCTACCCTACACTTTTTGCACCTACTGCTTTGGTCCACACATCAACCTTGTGGTAACCTCTTTTGTACTCGTTCCAAGTATATCGTACACTGTATTATGACAGAATAAGTTTCTAGCTTATATTTGTTATTTTTCCCTTTGTCGACTCACATCACTACACGAAGTATGTCTCGGCGACGGACGTTATCATTCGTGTTTCCTTTTCCCGTAGGCTGCACGACAATAAAACAAAGATAGAAAACACAACTGGAATACAGGAAAGTTCTATAAAGAGTCTAGAAGTCACTGATATTTTTAGTTTAAAATTCATAAGACCTATTGAAGTATACGTCATTGTTACTCAACTGGTTTTGGTTAACTTTGGCGAAATTACAGGTGTTTGTCACGTTAAAAACATATCAATAATCAAATCAAACACAGCTCTATAATTTCTTTTAGGAAAAAACCATATTTTTTAGTACAAAGTTTAAAAACAAAATTGAAAAAATGAAATGTAGATCTGGCTGTTACCCGCGACTCCATCCTTGCAGAATTAAAAAGAAAAACTTAATTAGTAGCCTATATGTTCTTCTAGACTATGTTATATAACTATGCTAAATTTCAGCGGGGTCTGTTCAGCCGTTCCGGAGATACCTTCTAACAAAGATTCATCCATCCATCAATCCATTCATCCATTCAAACATTAGCATTTATAATATTCGTAAGATATAAATTTTACTCAGGCTTGTTGATAGATTAAAATTCTATTATATTTATTAACTGCGATTTTTTCTATATTATCCAGTAACAGAAAACTGATATCTAAAGATAACTTTTTTCTTCGTACTTTTAATAATAATTTCAAGCGGTATATATAAAAATAAAAAAAAATATCAAAATCTTCAGAGCGTTTCATTTCCTTTCCCGTGTAATTTGACTCCGTCCTTCAATTTCCTAAGTTACTGAAATAAAATGGAAGAAAAATAATAAATTGTTATATTGTTAGTTACAAAAATATTATTTACTCATAGATTTACTTGCCATGTAATAAGTTTTTTTTTTAATTGACATTTTAACATTATAAAGAAAGAAGATTTAAGAGTCCGGCGAGGCGTGCATTTCTTTGTCGCGGATAAATTTAAAAATCCATTGAACAAGTAATTCTTTCATACATGGTTACTTTTTATCTTCCCAATAAGAACCAAAGTCATTTTGGTAGAAACAAATGAAACATCAAAAATACAATTTTTAAATTAAAATTCTTTTCGTATATCTCGTACCTCTTGAAGCGTTCCTTATATTTCTTTTCTCTTCAAAGTGAAAACAAGTGCACTTAAGTAGAAAGTTGAAGGGAACTTTTCATTGTAATACCAAAGTCGGCACCGCAGCTATAAGGAGTCAGACAAATCCGGGATAGAAATTTGGTGGAGCGCTCGACACATTTCTAATCCACGTCGAGTAATGACACACTCTACTTGTAGTATTTTTTTAATAACATAAGGTGGCAAACGAGCGAGCGGCTACCCGAAATCGCTGAAATAGCGAAGTGACTGTTGCCCATAGACATACGCAATTGCATATGCGTTGCCTACCTTTGATCGACGGAGGAGAGCATGCACAGAAAGAAAATATTTTCCCTTCTCATGCATCCTCTCATCCGGAAAGTCCACTTTCACTTCCCATCCTTTCCATATAAAAAAAGGGTAGGAAGGGAAAGAGGACTAAATCAGGCCTCCGGGACACGGGTCTTCTGTGTGGTCGTAGTATTTCACCGGGCGAGCCGGGCCAATTCGTGCAAAGATGCTAAAGCGGACTCTACCACTGTTGAAGTATACACCTCGGGGAAGAGCAAGATTGTTAATATACTGTTACATACTAAAGGGTCACCTAAAAGAGAAGAAAGAGAAGTACTTATTTAATTAACTTCAAGCTACAAAGTGCTGTTATAGATTTGAAAACCGATTGATTATCAACTGATCTATTCATCGTTGGTTTCTGAGACAAAAAACCCTTTATAAAACATATCGTCATCCCTCATTATGTTTCATACCGAGATTTTGCTTTCAGAAACCAACGACTAGTAGTTTAGGCTAAACAAAGTCAAAATGGAAGTGACTTGCATTCAAAACCACGCACGAAAAACTAAAATAATTTATTCTCATGGTAAAAAAACAAAGCACAATCGAATCTACATCGTAATTAAAACTATTACTTTGTTGTGTGTTTTGTTTTTTTTTTCAAATAGTTGAAGCACCTGTAACATCATAATATTCAATTATTTAGGATAAAGTTTTAATATGTTGATAAATCGGTGAATAATTAAGAGATGCAACGCATATCATCAAAGCGGTATGGAAATTTAATATCAAGTTTCAAAACTAACCGATAGCAGTCAAAGCAACCTTAACTTAGAGAGTAGAGATTGCCTCTAGTTATTTGTATATGTACACATTCAGTAGCTCAGGTATTAATATACTTAGCACGTATATCTGAATGTTAAAGGGATATCGACGAGAAGAACGTATGGTAAGATACATAAGTGGGGGATATAGTTATGATGTCGGGTTAAAAACTTGTAAAGTAAATAAATCTTATTATAATTATTGCAATGTCTTTGAAGTGAAGATAATACATATTTTGGCTTAACAGTAAAGTTTGTGTTACGATGTTCCCATGCTAAGTTTAGCTTTATATGTAAATATCCCCGTTCCGCTCGGGCCAATTTTACAAATATTTGGGGCGATTTCAACAACCTTATTAACGTTTCTCCTTCAGGTAAGCCAAATTATTTTATGTAAACAAAAATAAACATGTTTACGAAGTATGATAATTTATATTAATTGGTAGATTATTTTTATTAATTTTACTACAATAGGTTTTATTAAATTCCTTATCTTTATTTTGATTTTCTATTGTTTCTTATGTTTGTAGATTAGACAGTCTTTTGTCACATTGGACCTAATTTTTTTTACTATTTTGAACTATCAATAATGAAAATAATACATTTTCGTATTATTATTAACAATCACTAAATAGTTTTTTTTTGTGAGTAGAAATTGTACGATTCTAGTAAAACTACAATCATGTTTGAAGTTAAAAATATTTTAACTCAACTAATTATATTTGCACCGATCCCTTGATATCTTCTACTAATATCTGACAGTTCAAAACAAATGGTTTTAACAACTTTGACAACCCCTATAAATCAGTAATTTAAGGGGTGTGTCGTAAGGATGGCGTCGTTAAGATTTCCCTGAAACTTTACACCCCTTTGGGATTTGTTATATCATGGACAATATCCACGAAGTTATAAAAAACAATTTGTTTAACTCATATTTATCTATACAAATCAACATAATACAAGAAGATTTATAACACGTTTCCCGATAGTATAATAAAAACTTGCTGTCGCCCGCGATTCGGTCTGCGCAGGATTTAAAGAAACTAGTAGTCTATTTTTTCTTCCAGGATATGTTCTACATCTATGCCAAATGTCAGCTAGATCCATGCAGCCGTTCTAGAGATACCTTCTAACAAACATCTTTCTCCATTCATCCCAATGTTAGCATTTATATAAGTAAGATTGTTTATTTTGATTAAGAAGGGAAATATGAGAGTTAATATTAATGATTCGGTTTCGATGTCGATCAAAATAATCTTTAAACCTTTATATTCCAAAGCGTTCATAAATTCTCCCCGTGTAATAACATCGTTACCAATGTGTATTTAAGGTGTTCTAAAATTAAGGAAATCTTATTACAAAATTCCAACGGGTGTTACTGCTTAAAAGCCAAGGCGAAGGATCCACGCAGGGTCTAATGAATATGCCCCGAAATTTACAGCACCTCAGGCTTTCAGTAAATTGTGTGTGCAAAATAAATTCGCTTTCATCCGAACGTGTGTTAACGCGTGCAAAGTACGTTAGATAATAAAAATGATTGGCAATTTAATTTATTTCTTCCAATCAAATTCAATCCTTCTAGCTTAATGTAAAAGAAGAAGCAAATTTCACATGATTTAAATAAATCGAATAAATGTATTTTTTTTTATTATATATCAATATTTATAACAGTTAGGGACATTTTATTAGTCGTACTAATATTATAAGTGCAAATGTCTAGATGGATGGATGTTTGAAGGTAACTCCGGAACGGCTAAACGGATCTGGCTGAAAATTGGCATAGATGTAGAACAGTCTGGAGCACATAGGCTACTTATTGAGTTTTTCATTTCCGCATGAATGAAGTCGCGTGTGACAGCTAGTATTAGATAAAACGGAAATGGATGCAAATCACTTTTTGCTTTGTTTTAATTAAAATAATACTAAATTAAACTTTGACTTCATTTTTAAAATCATTACGTAGGCAATGTTATGATAAGACAGGTTCGTTTAACCAAATTTATTCTATTAGTCATTTCCTTGATAATATTTTGGCAATTCGTCAGCCGAGCCTAAACTCCAGGAATAAAATATTATACTACTACATTATTCAAATAATTTTACCAGAACCAGCTTTCATGAATTATTTTGATGTTTTATTTACATTTCGCTCAAATTCTCTGAACCAATTGGTACGATTTTATTATTTTGACGTATTTAAGTGGCGTAGATACAAAGAAAATGAGTTTCAACGTTAACATTGTTAATGTCGAAAATTACTATATTTATTTTATTTTATGTGTTTTCTCGCGGTCATTCAACCTTAAAAGTGCAAAGGCTAAAGTATAAAGTAATATTCAAATTTTACACACGTTCATTCGATCGCGTATGTAGAGTTGACACAAACTTTGAACTAAAATTGCATACCTTTTTAAACAAAGAAATTGATGTCTTGCAACTAAACGTATTTTGATGATTTACATACTGCCCCTCGGGGACATTTAGTGAGCCGATGATGATGATGATGAACTTTATGTATTACCAGAATGACAGTTTATTAACCCACGTAATTTAAAAAAAAAACTATTTATTCTTACTATTTTTTATATCTTCAAATACCTATTAAAATATCTCATAACTACAAAATAGTTCACATGGAAATAAAAAATACGTCGCGACACAATCTCTTACAAATATGCACTCTGCTCCTTAGCTTAGTCGCGTCTGCTAACAATACGACTGGAAACAATAAAACAGCGCGATAACGTCTCCGGAGACGTTTTGCTTCACCGTGAGTTTCTACTGCAAATATAAACATACAAAAACATAGTGTCATCACACTCACTCCGTCCAAATAAACAGAAATAGAATAATAAAAATGCTTCTTAATGCATGTAGTAGAATCCTACGCTTAGAACATTTTATGCGAAGTGTAGAATTTATTTCTATTTTCCATTATATATCAAACCTCTTTTAAATCTCTTTTTAACGACAACATTTTGAAAATAATTAATGTTTTAACTTTTGTTAAAAATATGCAATAACTATAAGTATAAGTATGAGTTATTGTGTTAATTTATAACTTCAAAGAAATACAGATATTACTAATAAATACAGATTTCTTTGAAGTTCTAAAGAAAATAAATGTTACATTATGCTTAAAAAGCAAGAAGCTATGTCAAATGTCATATATTTCACGAAGGCTAACAAGGTCCCCTAGGATACAGCTTCAAGTTAGGTTGCCTATGTCACATTTATATCGTAATAATAATACGACGTAAGAAATTACTTATTTTATTCAAGGGTTTAAAAAGCAACGTTTAGCGTGAGCTATGCTGCAATAGACAAGATTTTTATAAATGTAGAACTTACAACAATTAGATATGACACAAATTATGAAAGTCTTACGTTTAAGAGATGTCAGATTATAAAACTTTTCACCGAAGTTTCCCTCATTCCTTGGAAAACAAAGGAGGTAATGATTCGTCTTTTTTGCTGTTTAACAATTCTTTTGCTTGCTTTCCTAAGGAAAACATCGTTTCCGGGAATAATGCGCGTTGAATACTCACTGTTTTTTATCTCTATAGACGATTCAGGTCTTTTTCTATTATTTAAGCTCGTTTTGTTGAGATTATTAACAAGACCAACGAACTGTAGTTGGGACCAAGTTAGAGGAAAATACGAAATTTAATGATGAATTAAATAAAATGCTTAAAATTTTTTGAGAAAATATTAATGTTTTAACATTATCGAGTATTCTGCAAAGTTCAGGAGAATTCAGAGTAATGAAAATTGTAAAAAAGTAAACTGACTGATAAAACAATAGCAACGTTTCTTTAACGTAAAATTGCCTTATAAAAGTAAAAGGCGCTCTAAAATTGAAATCTAAATTGTATAGCTTATAATATATTATACAAATTGATTTTAAATGTGTTTACTTACATATCATGTTTTTAAATGATTTTATCATTACTTTGTTTTTATATCATATTTTATGAGTCAAATTAATAGTACTATGGTTATTTTACTTCATAATATTATAATATTTTTCCTATATTATTATTATATTATTATTTCTTATATAAAAATTACTTTCAAAATTTATTGGATCATTATCGAAAGTAATATATAAAAAAAACATATTTCGTACACATAATGTATTTGCGTAGCTGTAAGGCCGCGTTAGTTTCGGGAAATCTCCGGAACGGCTGGACCGATTTTGACGGGACGTAGCAGAAACATAACTGTTACGCACGGGCATATTGTAGACTACTGTTTTTTTTAGCTCTGCGCTATAACTATATCAATGTAATCACCAATATCGAAATTAAATTGAGCATATTAAAGTTATGAAACAAAAAGATATTCCACAGTTAAATTCCGAGGCAAAAATGTATAATCCTAATCCATTAGGAATTAAAGAAAATAAGAATATATCGTAAAATATTTTCAGTAAGTCGAAACTTTTATTACAAACAATTGTTAAAAGTTACTAAACTAAAGAACCCAATCATGAAAGTGGTCTACGCTGGCTGGTTTTTGTTTTTAGCTTTCATATAGCTAATCGTTAGCCACATACGAATCCAGTGCGCACGATTTCATTCATTTCTTCGCATGAATGCATTCAATGCAACCACGGGCGAGCTCGAAACGTTAGTTTTTTTCTTTTATTCAAACTTATAGAAATAAATTTTACCTACTCTTATTTAACAGTGGTGCACCATGAACGTATGACCATAGACAAAGATTTTTATTTTACTCATAATATAGCTACACAATATATTTTTTTACACCGATAAAGACTAACAAAGTAGATTTTCTGGACTTCTAGATGTTCTTTGTATACGATTGGAGTAGGATAACTTACTACTTTAAACGTCCATCTTCCTTCATTCTAACATTATAAATACGAATATTTGGATGGATGGACGTATGTTTGTTAGAAGTTATCTCCGCAACAGCTCAATGGATCTCGATGAAATTTGGCGTGGACGTAGAACATAGTTTGGAAGAAAATATAACCTACTAATTAAGTTTCTTTTAATCCTTCCCGGACGGAGTCCCTTGCGAGAGCTAGTAATGTAATAAAAGTAGCCTATTCGATCCTTTCCTTTAACATATTCTATTGTAAAAAGGACACACAGAACGAACGTTTACGTCTTTATCTTTTTATTGTACTTGAAAATGCCAAGTTAACTTTATGTTGGCATGTTAGGGTGTAGTAATTAAACCTGAGGAAGGAGCGTTATAATATACTTCAAAGTTTTGAGATGATCTCGGAGAACATGTAGTCTTGCGTATGCGTAGACAAGACTGCTAGATTGAACTTTGTAATTTACCTTCTGTCGCTGTCAAGTTTGGTCCGCATCAAAACTTGAAATGATAAGGGTAAGGAATGTTTTACTTCAAATAAGTTTCACGTCAAGACACGAAATGTTATACTTTTCTAAAAAGAAAAGCTTAACTCGATTGTACGCAAATATGAAATACTAGCTGTCGCCCGTGACTCCTCCTGCTTGGGTGTAATAAAAAACTATATTAATAGCCTATGAGTTCTTCCAGACTATGTTCTACATCTATGCTAAATCCATACAGCCGTTCAGTACATAATATTAGTAGGATATACTATTGTATTTTGATTTGAATTTTATCATAAAAATGTTTATAGTTACAGAATTAAATCAAACTTACGTCAGTTCATTTCCTGAATTCTTATTAAATTTTATATATATTTTTATAATATTTTGACATGAATAAGTAATAAATTATTTACGTCTTTACAAGTATTTGTTATATTTATCGTGAGACCAGTCACGATAAAATGACGTTGTTTTGACGAATGTTTTGTCGAAGAAAACAGGTAAGCGACCTAGCGGTTCCCTTGACGTGTGACCATGGACTACCACAAGAATAAATTATAAATCGTAAGTCCTTTTCTAAAGAAGAGGGTAAAGAAAAGCATCTCGCTACTGTTAGGATGAAAATCCGATACTGTGCCGGTGTATCGACGCATCACTAGCCTTATTAAAATATTAACGTTTATATCCCCTCACTAATCACTCTGACACTTGACTTGGTAATGAAAGCGCTCTTGGCACCAAAAGATTCTAACTAACAATATCCAAAACTCATTTGAAGATTAGATATTACAGATTTTAGGGAATCCATTTCTACAGTTGACTAGTGATGGGTACGGCTACTGAATCGTATCCAAACCAACCACGAGCATGGAATAACTATTCCAGTGGGTTCCTTAAATCCTTTGGGATTGTACCCACTTAGATGTCATGATCATAAGAAATTATAGGGTTTTGAAGAAATAATACAATTTACCACATTCATGTTACCTTTTATTCAGTTCCATTAATGTATTATTTTGGTCTTATTTCTAACATTTTACTTAATATCACAGGTTGATCAATAAATTGTCTATTCTAAAAGTGATATCGATTATAATACTTATTAAATACAAAAAACTTTCAGATGTTTAAATGTCAATTATTAAAAGAACACGATTATAATAATTAAATAATGTGCAAATATTAATTATTAATTATTAATTAATCAATAACATTTGTGAACGTCATAAATACACACTCATAATGTAAATAAATAAACATTTATATACATACGTAAATATTGTCCTTCATAAAACTATTGACAAAATTCATTTATTTTCTAACTAGAATTGTCCAAGACAGTTGTCGATTCAGTCTGTTCACTGCTACCTGCAAACAAACAGTTAAATTATAACATTATTTTAACTTTAAAAGACTCAAAGACATACAAAAGTTATCTGTTGTTTTAACAGTGGAGCCCGCAATAACATCTTTTGAACCTGTCATCTCCTCTTATCTCGAACCCGTCTCGAACGGTGAAATACCACGACAAGACAGGCGTGAAATGGACGTAATTCCACATTTTGTCTAATAAGTTTGCATGCCGCAGAGCTAATTGCAGTTTCTTTCCTTTCCCACCCTTTCTTATAAAGAAGAGATCGGAAGGGATATAGATTTGGCAGAGGACGGAGAACTCTACACGTCCCCACCGCTGTTGATTAAAGGTATAGGTAACGCATCTGCAAATGCAGATATCGAATATTTGCTTTGTAGCTTACTCACTTTATATTTAGCCGTTTATTTTATAGCATGTCCGCATTTATTTGAAACACTCACCTGGGATAGATAGCGTGTAAATCAGGCTGTACAGGAACGTGTGTGGGGTGCATCGTGTGTGGTGACATTGCGGCCGCGTTGATCGCCCGGATGCGGGCGCGAAGCCTCTCGTAGTGTTCCGGCTGGTACTGCGCAGCTATCGTTACTGCGCTGCCAGAGTACTGCTTCAATATAAACACATACACATATTAATGCAGATAATCTAATAACTTTGTCCGTGTGATATGATAATCGATAAACTAATCCAATTTTGAAAATTTAAAGATAAAGTTTTCAACTAATTTTTAAATATATAGTTGGACATGTACTAATTACATATGCGTGCTCTGTCAATGTTTGACGTCTTTCTTAATAATTAAAAACAGGGAAAT
This sequence comes from Papilio xuthus, assembly GCF_000836235.2. Taxonomy (NCBI): domain Eukaryota; kingdom Metazoa; phylum Arthropoda; class Insecta; order Lepidoptera; family Papilionidae; genus Papilio; species Papilio xuthus. Next base: position 3,078,513 of record NW_013530872.1, read on the forward strand.
ACCAAAGACGGTAAAAATAGTTCATGATTTTAATGTTCTGTAAGGGAATCTTAATATAATCACCAAAGAGATAAAAAATAATAGGCTTGATAAAAATCCATGTACTTTTAGACATTATTAGTTAGGATCCTTTGGCGCCAATGGCGCGCTTTCGTTACAAAGTCAGGTGTCAGAATGATTAGTGCAGGGACATAAACGTCGATATTTCGGTAAGGTTAGTGTTGCGCCAGTACACCGGCACAGTGTCGGATTTTCCACCTACATAGTACCAAACATGTTTGTATTCATCAGTAACGTCGTAAGTCTAATATGAATAAATAATTAAAAAAACATATGAAAGGGAGATTAAACAGTTATAGACGATAACAAATTATGACAGTTATTCCCATACCAAGTATATTTTAAGTTAGAAAATAAGGAAAAACATTGCATCAATACTCTGGTGTAAGAAATTCGATAGGGTTGTTATAAGGTTATTACTTTTGCTCTCGGATATAGGATAAGGTGTATTTCATTTCAATAAGACATCAGAGACTCGAGTTATGAAGCATATAAATGCTCTTCAAAGGAAACCGCCTTCCGTATATTTTAGTGCGCAATAAAGTAGGAAAATCCGACGCGGCTTTCTTTTACTGACTTTAAATTATATAACATTTTTATATATACGTATAGACTGCAATATAAATCTATTGGAGAAAACATTCTCAATTACTGGTTATTAATCATAACGAGGACAGAAAAAAATATTTAAAACATATACGGTAACACTTTTAATATTTACAAGATATTAATAACATTTTAATATATTTTTAACACGAATAGCAAATAAATTAAAACAAAAAAGAAATTAACACTAAAAAAGATAAAATGCAAAGTATTTAAGTGATAAGGTAAAGATTAAACTGAGAACTGTCAAATAAGCTATTACTAATCTTTGAAAAACTAAACCACAATCTTACTAATATTATAAATGCGAATGTTTAGATGGATGAATTTTTGTTTGAAGGTATCTCCAAAACGGCTTAACGGATTTCGCTGAAACTTTGCATAGACGTAGAACATAGCGCAGAGCCCAGGACAGAGCGAACTGGCGGCGCACTGTGGACGCCCTCTGCCCCACTGCGGGGACATAGGACTATAAGTCAAGTAAGTCAAGAACATAGTGTGGAAGAACACATATGCTAATAATTAATTTCTTTTAATTCCGCGCAGACGGAGTAGCAGGCGACAGCTATTTTATTAACATAGTTACCTTCAGCGCTGCTGCAGCTTGTTCATGCGTCGCTCTTGATAAATCTCGTCCATCGACGCTTAATATTCTATCTCCCCTGTACAACATGCCGTACGCAGCTCCCTCCACTGACACTCCTGACACAAACACACCGCACGCCTCGTCCTCCAGGCCACTGGAAGTGTCTTCACCACCCAGACCTCCGACGATATCCATGCCTAAACGTGATCCGGAACGCACGAGTCTGACCATGCGCACGCATCTAAATCAAAAGAATTATAACAGTGAGAGTCTGCCGAAACACTCGCCACGTATTGTCTACATTCTTACTTCTTCTTCATTCTCAGTAAGGAAATTTAGACAACAATATGTTTTGTACAATATGGCAGTAGAAGGAACATGATAAGAAAGAGGGAATCAAATAATCTTTCCCATTTTTAAGCAAAAAAACTTAAAATGCAATTTTCAGTTTATTTTTTGCCAAATTAGGGATCGTAAAAATACAAACCACAACAGATTATTACGCAATAATACAAATATAATAAGGCTTATAAAGAGTTTAATTATTTTATTTCATGGTTCGTTTTGATTTTCAATTAAAAGTGATGGTTACAAGGCATTATAATTTATGACTATCATTTACTTAATTATACCTACAAATAATTTGTTATTTAAAAAAGTTTGTTCTGTTATGATTCATTTGTTTTTATTGTTGGTTATTAAATTGACTATAAAGCACGTAACGTAGTTATAAACAGGATTAAAAAAACAAGCTAATACGTAATGTAATTATTTGTTATAGGCATTGATTAATGCTTAATTCATAATGCCACTTACCTTGGAATTTTACTTGGATCTTCTTCTGTAAGCTCGTGAAGTGTCGAACACGATGTTGCTTGTGTTCTTGCTATTAACAAAATTGTATTTTATTTACGACTATGTTTGTTCCCTTGGGTTTTTACTTTAACTTTTGCATTGATAATTACATCCGCATAACATTATGTCACATATCCTTTAGTCTTTTCTTAAGAGTCAGATTTCTATTTGGTTGAGAAGTCTTACTTAAATTATAATTAATTTTAAAACAAGTGTTTTGTCTTTGGTGGTTTTAATTCTTAAGATTGAGAACCTAAATGTTTCTTACTTGTATAAAGTTGCGTGGGCTGAGCCGAAGGCGGGATAGACGCAGCAGGTAGAACGATTAGAGTAACATGCTCTCCAGTGTTGCGCAATGTTGCGACTGCCTTTGCGTGTGTTGCACCGATTAATGATGTTTCTATTCCCTAAAAAGATATAGCTAAATAGTGATAATGGAATCTATCCTTGACAACACAAACTACTAATTAGTTTTAAGACATTATATAAATTTTTAAAGCATCTCAATTTTATTACCTCCTAAATTATTTACGAATAATCAATACCAACGCGTCAAGATAATTTTACGATAGTAAATTTTAATGGGACAATCGTTAAGTTGTAAAAACCTTCACACATTTTAACTACTGCCTCTCACCCAACTAGTTAATTAAACAGTAAGGTTTGCAATCGATAAGTAATTTACAACCCATTATTCCTTTGTTACATGTTAATGATAACATAGTTTATTAAAATTATATTCAGCCAATAATATCGAAACGGGTGACGACACTTACATCTTCGTCTCTAACAGCAAGTATTTTATCACCAAGTCTTAGTCTGCCATCGTAATGTGCTGCTCCGCCGACTGCGATGTGTGAAATGAAGACTCCACCTCCTCCCGCTGCATCATCAGCACCTCCTGCTATTCCTAAGCCCAGTCCACGTGCCCCTCGCCATAATGTGACGACTTTAGGACGTCTGGCTCTTCTGACTCTCTATGTATTATAAACGGTTCACTTAATTGTTATAAATATTAAAGTTAGTGTATTGTTTTTATGCTTTGGTAGTATACTTACTAATTTAACAACGTTTCCAGCTTTCTGTAAAGCATCAACTGCCATTGAATGAGGAGCACCTTCTAAGGATACTTCGTTTACCTAAAAAGTAATTCTGAATCAGTATGTTAATACTATATTTTAAACTAGGAGGGCATAATATTATCAATTACCTTAATATCTGTGCAAAATTATATCCAGTAGTAGTAATAACAGTATTTAGAACGCATACTAAAATAACTGCGATAATTGGGATTGATAAAAGACTATTTTTGGAACTGCTAAGTCCTCATTAAAATTTTCTCATATATGAAAACAAATTACATAATTATACGTTAGATGTAATAAAAATACAAGACATAACTCAACCTTTCCCAGATTAAAAGCATATAGTGCTCGAAAATTACACCGTAGGGGACGTCTGCAATTTTACACTCGCGTAATATTTCATTAAGCTAATTTCGAAAGTTTTATTTATCTAGTTAAACAGAAAAGTTTTATACTGTCTTAGTTGAATATACAATCAAGGTAGAACTTGCTATCCTCAGGTCGACGATAAACGAAATGTTTAAAAAGAGTTTCATTCTGGTTAATTTTAATAATGGAGTAAAAGTTAAAATAACAGAAAACTAATTAAGAGCTGATGTATCAAGACTTAAGGTGTTGCCTTTAATTTTGCTTGTAATTCGTACTAAAGTCTTCAAATTGAAGCTTTAACACCTTGGACAATATTGATGAACTTAGTAGATCAAAAACAAAAACAGATAACAGTTATGAAATATCTAGGGGACGTTAAAATTGTATGTGGTGTTAAATATTGCTTCTAAATTTTGAAGCATATGGCTGCTAATTAATAAATAAGTGGATTTTAAAATTGTTACATCCTACCTGCAGTAAAATATCTCCAATTTGCAGTCTGCCGTCACTTCTGGCTGCACCTCCGACAGCCAATCGAGTTATGCTAATATCACCACCGCTCTCGCCACCCGCTATGCTCAGTCCTAGACCGTTTGTGCCGCGCTCCAATGTAACATCAGCTGTCTCCCATACCGAATCATCTGAATCGGAACAAGACTGAAAGGAAGAATTCAATACGCTTATAGTTTTTATGAAATGCCTTACATGAAATTTAATGTGAATACAATTATTTTTGTGAAAGATTGGACTAATGAAACCTTTTATTTCTTAGCAACGATTTAGTTGAATTTTATATATTTGTTAATAATTAGCATTTGCGTAAGTTTATAGGGATTTTGCATATTTTCTTGATCCTAAAACTTAGATGTCAAGAATTGATCCCTGATTTTAATAATTATTGAAGCTGTTTGTACTCTTATTAATAAGAATTGACCTTTTGAATCAAGACCTTAATTATTACTCTAGTTTTAATAACTTTATAAATTTGCATTTTATATTTTACTCTGTGTTAATAAAAAGTGCATTGACATCTGCATATGAACCTGTAAGCTTCCTGCAATACACTGCTCGACTTCCGGATTTTGCGTCGCCTGCTCACGACCGCAATCATAGTTCGCGACGTTCGCTGCGAACAAAATAAAAGTACTAAACATGAAACGATTTTATAATTTCCTCTTTTTAGTAGTGGCCAGTGAGTGATCGACATAGATAAAATAACGCAGTGACCGTTGTTTAGAGACATATACAATGGATTAATATATAATATTTAAAAGGTTTAAAAGGACAACCGTAACGTTTATTTCATCGTAAATTGCTCTTCAATTTCCAAATAAAATAATCACTCGTGATATTCAATTTGAGTCGCTAAAGTAGATAGCATCTACATATTTAAATGCGGTCATTGAAAAAACTGCATCGAATTTTTAAGTCACTCTTCTATCATCACCTACCTACCCTAAGTTAAGGGTGATTAGGCCATAGTCAACCTCACTGGCCAAGTGCTCTTCTATGTTTCATCTTATTTTGTAATTATTGGTTACTATTTATGTCATTAAGACGTCGGTGGCACAGTGGTCAAGCACTTGACTTGCAATCTGCAGGTCCTGGGTTCGAATCCCGCCATGTACCAATGTGTTTTTCGATTTCCGATTTACATATGTACATTTATCCGACGTTCTTACGGTGAAGGAAAACATCGTGATGCAACCTGCACATGTCTGAGAAGAAATTCAAAGATATGTGTGAAGTCAACCAACCCGCACTTGGCCCGCGTGGTTCCCTATGGCCTAATCACCCTTAACTTAGGGTAGGCTTCGAGCCCCTCGGTGGGGACGTATAGTGAGCTGATAATGATGATGATGATGATTTATGTCATTGAGAAATGTTAGTTTGTCAAACCCATGCAAGACTATCAAAGATCAACTTTCTCGTATCAAAGCTAGTGTATAAACTTTACCAGTTCCATTTGTGTTTCTGATTACTAAAGGCTTCGCTAAACCGGATCAAACCTTAACGTCACTGGAGAAGCTGTAACTCTATCAAATCTCGTCAAAGTAAACAATAGCTTTGAAATGAACATACGTATGACGAACGTGCAACATTCGTATAAAGAAATATATGGATATTTGTGTTCAAAGTATGATTGTCCACTAAAAAGAAGCTTGGTCGCTATCAAAATATTGTTTCTAAAATAGTACACGAAATTACTAGTTTTGCAAAATAAACTACATTTTCAACGACAATAACGAGCTATTAATTTATGCTTACAAAATTATCTATTGAACTGGAGACGTATTTAATACAATATCTAGGTTATGAAAAAAGTCCTGAAGTGTGGTCGTCTCTTCCATATATTACTAATATTATAAATGCGAATGTTTAGATGGATGGATGGATTTCATTCCGATTTGGCATAGACGTAGAACATAGCCTGGACGAACACATAGGCTACTAATTAAGATTTTTTTCTCTCACGCGTAGACGGAGTCGAGGGTGACAACTAGTGTATTATATGGCAGAAGAATAAATTTGCCTTCTTTCAACATCAATAAAAACTAAAGGTTTCTCTAAAATAAAAGCTCGTTTATCAAATAGAATGACTAAATAAATTTCTGATATGCGATGTCAAGTCTATATTCCTCATAATGTTATTTGATTTAAAATAAAAACGTATAAATGGAGCGAGGAAAGAATATCAAATAGTGAATATAAGCGACGGAGACCAGAATTGTCAACGTTGTGACATATTAGAATCATGAATTCAACTTTCATCTGCCCGATGGCTTTATAAGAAAACTAGAACAAGCTATTTTCATTGCCTGTTATGTTATTCTTGGAAATATAAATATACATAACTACAAATTATTTCATAAGTCATGACTATCATTAATAATGAAGCGAAATTATAGATATTTTTACAATATATCAACTTAAGACTTTAGGTAACTATAGGCTACAGAAACGTATTGAAAAATAGAACATCTCTCAACATTACTTTTCTCCAAATTAAGTGTTTAAAATTGTTAAAAGTACTCACAACCTTCGCAGATCTGCAGTTCGATTTTATCAAGATCTTCATCATCTTCAAAGTCAGTCTGCACTGTTGCATCACGCGTGTAATTCTGTAGCGCGATGACGTCAAAAGGGGGACCTTCTGCGGGAGCGTAGCTGATAGAATTAGTGCTGCATTGTGGTTCTCTTGTCTCCTGTGTTTCTGTATGTCTCGATTCATGGGTGTCATGGCGAGCGCGTTTGCACGCCGCACACCCGCAGAGGGAGCCGCGCACTCGCAGTAGCCACACTAGCCCGAACAGCGCCATCCATGTGGTCATGCTGTGTCCACACCGCCCACCATCACACGATATTTTTCATTCACAGTCACTCACATATTTTTATACTATTACCAATCGAAATTTAAACAGTAATTTACACAAAATGAGATCCAGTCATTTCACATAATTGTAACCTTTTTGTATGTTCTGTAATACATTGGGATAGAACTTAAAATTAATATTTTTATTGGAATAAAGGTGGTTTTAGGTCTAACAATCGGTTTGTCCGATTTCTAGTTTCTGATCAGACACGACCGCAATAGTAAAGCAAATCAATTGAAGTTGGTTACTTTTATTTTATTTGTGTGGTGAACGCTCGATTGTTTTTTAGCTTAGAAAAAAATCAACATTTAACCGTACATAAAGTTATTTTATTTAACAACGAGTTATAAAACGATGAAAGGATCGGGAACAGTTTCTAGATCGAATACTAAAGACCGTCTGTGAATTGCCGTTAACATTTACGATATCCACCGTATGTTATTACTTATATGTTAGACTCGGGTAGCCAGTTATAGTCACATAACATACGTGGGTAAAGGCACGATGAAATGATAAATGATGGTAATAAATTGCAGCATTCGAGATACGAGTATAAATGGTACTTACTGAGAGAGAATCATGAAAGTATCAATTCGTTATTAATGATACCTAAATTCAAATATGTTATATTAACTATCGCCCGCGACTCCGTCCGTGCGTAATTAAAAAAAAATTAGTAGCCTATGTGATCTTCCAGACTGTGTTCTATATTTATGCCGATTTCAGCGAGATCCATGTAGCTGTTCTGGAGATATCTTCAAACAAACATCCATCCATCCATTCAGCCATCCAACTAAACATTCGCATTTATATTATTAGTAATTTTAGACAGTATTAGTTTGTTTAAGTTTAGTTTTTTTTGTGTCAGATTGATTAGTGAGGGGACAAGCGTTGTGATTATAATAAGGCTAGTGTTGCGAAGATATCCCGACACAGTGTCGGATTTTCTTAACAATAAAAAGTAAGATTAGTAAGATTTTGTTAATAAAATTATAGCAGTGCTGAACTAATACAAAGAAAACTATGATATTATTTAGAAAACAGTTCGTTGTAAAGCTCTTTATGTATCGTTCAATCTTTATGACTCTGTCTACGCTGGGAAAGCAGTTATGTAAAATATCGTCAACAACACAAAAGGTAGGCATGAATTTTAGAAATAATTGAACATAAAGTTTTTCATTTTATTATGTCGTCGGTATAGTATCATCCACACAACATCTAAAAGGTTCGAATTTAAATATTTAGAAGTTAAAAATTATATATTTTTTTTGAATTATTACAGAGATAGATTAATTTTACGATTTTCTATATTAACTGCGATGGAATCAATGTCATTAATTGTAATAAAATTAAAAGCCCATAAACAATAAGAGGATCAATCGAGAATTCGTATCACGTATAATACTTCATAAGAACATTTTCTACTAGAGAGATAAATACAATAATTTATCAGTGCCCAATTTTCACCAAAAATTAATTAATATCAAAATGGTTGACGTTGCTTATCGCAACCACGACGTTCTATTTCCAAATCATTGTGTATTTTTATTTAATACATTATTTCTTCTTATAGTTTTGTTCTTTTAAGGCTTGTATGACAATTTATTTTATTAAAAACATGTCTGTAAAGTCAATTCGCAAACGTTTTAACGTGATAGCGCTCAGATCGTGCCTCTCTCTCGCATGTTCCCGGCTCTCGCTTGCACGCTCAGCAAAGGCGGAATGTGACAATGAGTCATGCTTTTTCGTGCGTGCAGCCAGCGTACAAAGAATCCCAATTTGATAACGAAGTAAATTGTATTAAATTCAATATTAAATCAATTGGAACTATACCAAATAATATGATTATAACTATTAAGTTCACAATAAAAATATAAGAATCAATAACAAAGCGTCAATAGCCTAATGGTTAAGGGTACGGATTTCCGATCACGAGGTCGGGGGTTCGAATTCCCCCATTCGACTATTGTCGTAAACCATATACTAGAACAAGCCTAGAGCTTAGTTGGAATGGTAAAAGAAATATTAGTAAATTTACAAAAAAATCTGCTAATATTTTTATTAAAAAAAAAGGACTTAAAACTACTTTATTCTTATTATGGCCTAGGTTTAAAAAAGGTTTCTATAGACATAACAATGTAAGTCAGAAAAGTAGTTTTTGAGTTTATTCGAATAAAATAATAGTCATTTCTCGAATATTTTTATACTCATAGACAATAAACAAGTTATAAACAAAGACCACTCACAGCAATGTTATCAGATATCAACGGTTTTCATTTCACGGTCCCGTCAATCGCCTCCCCATATTTCCTCATGAATACATATATTAACGCTTCCCTGCTTGTTCTTTACCTACAATTTATCCGTACTCTTGTATAATCTCAATCTGTTCAATACATAATCTATATCTATATATATAAAAATCAATTGCTGTTAGTTGTCGTTTGAAATGTTCGTGGAGGTGAAGAAAGGTTTAAAATGTGAAAAAAAATCAAACAATAGTCAGGAACGAATTAAGTTTTTTTATATTCCACACGGACTGAGTCGCGGGCGACAGCTAGTTCTGGAAATTTACTTTTTCAAGACAATATTTGTATTAATATTTCTACAATTTATTTTAAAAACATTTTTACTTTCTGATTTACGAAAAATCAATGTAGATGATAGACAGAGATAGATAGATAGAGATAGACGATTATGTCCAATATTTGTTTTTTTTGTCTAATATAGTTTTCATTTATTTTTATAGATTAAAAGCAATTGATTAACCAGATACTCAATATCGTTTAAAGTTTTACTATCTCTAGAGAAACGCTGCGCTGATACTTTTACAAAGGGTTTAGGATAATCGCTTTTGGAGCCAGGCCATCATGAGTACGAAAGCAATACTTATCGAACTTAACTTTATTTAAAGCAAAATGAAAATGTAATACTAACAAATTTTGTAATATTGATCTTAAAAAATTTCACGGTAGACTTTTACAATAAGGCGGATTTGAAGTGAAATATTATACAATTTGATACACTAGCTGTAGCCCGAAACTCCGTCAGCATGGAATAAAAAAAAGAAACATAATTAAGTAGCCTATATGTTACCAGACTAGTTCTATATGTATTACATATTTCATACGTTTAGACGTTTTGGAGATACCTTTAAACTAACATCCATCCATTCATCTAAACGTTCGCATTTATAATATTAGTAAGATGTTAAATATATCAATGTTATAGAAAGTTTGTAGTGAAGTTATGCTACATATTAAAGAAGAAATTATAAATAGGAAACGACAGGTAATCAGTATTAAAACAATATGCATAAGCTTTATGGAGATTCAAGATACAGGATGTTCAAAAGTTCATCTTATAAGATAGTCAAAAGTTTAACGTATTGTTTTTCTTAGGTATAATAGTGAGCCAAGCTCCACGGGGAAAACAAGTGGCGGCATAAATAATATTCGTAATTTATTACTGTTGTTTGGTTGTGTATTCATCGGGCCATGTTTCCTGCTCTATATATATACATAGAGCTTCATTATTGAACAAGATCTTATTAATCTTACTAATATATATAAATGAGAATATATACGGATGGATGTTTAAAGGTATCTCAGGAACTGTATGGATGTCTATGAAATTTGGCATAGATGTAGAACATAGTCTGGAAGAATACGGAAGCTACTAATTATTATTTTTTTGAACTCTACACGGACGGATTCGACAGCTAGTCTATTATAAATTTTCCATCAAGGAATCTTCAAAAAAATAAGACTACATTTTGCTTTATAAGAAATGAAATCGACTAAATCATACTCGACCTCTTTTTTATTCTTTCTTACTTAATTTCCATATTGAAAGGAAATGATATGGAACCTAATCCATATTGTATCAGAATTTTCGGTAAAATTATATGAAATTAAAAAGATAATTTCCTTTCCACTCTATTCACATTTTATTGTTTAATTTAGTTCACCAAGTTATATTAGCAATTTTCATATTGTTACTTATTATTTTTAAACTCTGTATTTTAAACGTTTTCACTGTTTAGATGTCCGAAACCCCAACTCATGAATTTAGATTACGCTTAATTTACTCCACAACAAAGGGACACGAATTTAAAAGTATTGTTAATGACTTCTACAAAAAAAAATCTTTAAAAACAATTGATTGTCATTTACAAAAAAACAAGTGTCGGTTGTTTAAATGCATTATATAACTCGCAACTTATAGTACAAACCATATTTGGAATGTCTATGTCATACTAATATTATAAATGCGAATGTTTAGATGGATGGATGTTTGATTGATGGTATCTCTGCGACTCAGAACGACTGCGTAAATATCATTGAAATTTGTCATGGATGTAGAACATACCCTGGAAATACATATGCTACAAATGAAGTTTTATTTTTAATTACGCGCGGACGGAGTCGCAGGCAACAGTTAGTCGAATAATAAAATCGTATGTCCTTTCCACAATATATGGCTATATTGGAATTTACATGCCCAATAATTTCATGTTACATTAGCGTTTATTTTAATCCGATACGTATATGATTTTGTTTCTATATTTTCACTAAACATGACAAAAACAACTAAAACAGTTGAATTTTGAAACAAATTAATCAACTATTAAATATTAGTAGGCCAGTAATAGGCAACTAGAGGCCACGTGAACCTCGCTAGTAAAAGACCTACGAGTAAGGTTAGTACATTTTGTGTTCAATTAAAAAGGTCAAGTACTCTATTATGTGATATAGGGTCATTATATGTATTTTATATACATAATCTTCAGATAACATACATAATTGAAATGCGTAATAAGAATGACGTAATTTGTGATTTGAGCAAGTTAGATTGTATTTGTATGTTTATATATATGAAACATATTATATTATGTTCTGTTTGAAGAACTTATACTTTTTTAGCCGATTTCAAATAAAAGAAGGTCGGAATTCGTCTGTATTTTTAATTTCCACGTCCAGTTCTGTATTCTACTGTTATTTGCATCGTTTATGCAATAATATAGAACAACTTAGGCTTAGATCATCATCATCATCAACCTGCCCTTATCCCTATCGAGGGTCGGCACAGTATGTACTACTCCTCCATACATCTCTATCAGCCGTCATATCGAAATCTAGCCCCTTCTTACGCATATCCTCTTTCACACAGTCATTCCATACTTTACTTAGGCTTAGATCATCATTGTATACAATTTGTTCTATACAGTTTAACTAAATTCTGAACTATAATATGATAATTGAATATTTTTTCCATATTATTACTTCTCATCTTCCTTTGATTTAAATAACAAAGAATTGAGAAAGGAATAAGTTACATCAAATAAAAAAAATACGTTGAATTACAACTTTGTTACGTAGCTTTGGATGTATAGAGATGCTATAATGATTTTCAATTTAACGTAACTTAACAAGTTTTAAATGATATCAAGAAACAATGAAATCTTTGATTCTCACTTTAAAATCTTCAATTATGTCTAATATACTTTAAGAGTATAGTAAACTCTACCTATTTAATTTACTATGCATTTAATTCTTATCGTTTTTTAAATACCAATAAAATTAAAAATCACGACCACTTAGCACAATACAAATTAACTCTTTCAAGAATTGTCTGAAACAATGTCACAGTTTCGCGTAACTAAATTTAACGGCTTTTTCCTTAGGATCGCGAATCTCAGTTTTATAGAGGTGGGACGTCGCATCACCACCGTATCTTCCTCGGCACTGAATGTTCTGATAGGGTAAGGCCGGTCGACGCATGCGGGTCGCTAAGCCCTGATGAGTGAGCTTTCGCGGACATTCCATAATTAAAGCCACGATTTTTATGAAATCAAAGCCACGACTTTCTATGTTTGTAATTAATCCTATACTCTACATATATTCCATAATAAATCGGTATAAATTATAATAATAGCCTTTGCTACTCAGCGCTAAAATAGCTTTCTAACGGCAAAGGAATTTTTGAAAATGGTCCAGTAATTTTTGAGTTGACTCGTTTCATACAAAAATAAATAAATTTAACTTTTTAACGGTCGTAAGCAGTGGACAGTGGAAAAATAACATTGATAACGGTTAAGAGTATATAATAGAAGTAAAAACATATCTACATATAAATGTATAATATTTCTATGGTGGGAAATATATTCCCTCTACCGGTCAGATTCTATTCTCAATTTTATGCTCTTTTCACGCGTCCGACCAATTCTATTACTGTAATTATATATAGTAATTTATTTTTAGTAGTATTTCAAATAAAAAAAAACTTTGCAAACATCAAGTTTTTATATTTATTATAATACAAAAATAGTATTACAAAAAAGTGTTACTTATAACAAAAATCTAATTTTATTATAAGAAAATCACTGAAACAAGCTGCTATGCACGGTGCGAATTTCGGTGATAAAAAAATTAATATCATGGTGGTGGAAATATCGTGAGAGAGCGTGGTGAGAATAACACTAAGATCTGAGTTCTAAATTCCACGGTGGCATTTGTTAAAGTAAATGTTGTGGTCTCTATTTTGTCAAAGAAAATAAAGGAGATGAAAATATGTACCTATTATTACAAGTGTTGCGGCAGTGAAAGTCTACGTTTAAAAATTAAAAAAAATTGGTGATAAAAAATAATAATCATGGTGGTGAAAATATCGCCTCTAACTTAGAAAGGGTTAAAACGGAGAAATATTGTTTGAGATATTATCTTATCGTACTACGAAGCTTAAAGTATCTATTTAGTGGTCAGTAAGTTGCATACATACCAAACAAAATCACACAGGATAATCTACCCTAATTAGGACACCAGTCTCCTGTTCATAGAGGAAAAACTGTTATTTCTTCGCAAAAGGTATATATACATTTCACTTAATTGGATGGTATGCTATCTTATTTCAACCAATATTATCATGTCTGATGATAATGTAAAATGTAGAAGCTTTTAACAAATGTCTACTTTGTCAGGATAAATATTTTATCAGCATTCATTCAAGTTATTTTAAACACGCGAATCTCTGACATTCATAATTAAAATATAAAAAAAGGAAAACGTTTACAAGAGGCAAATAACCGGGAATATCTAATTTAGCGTAATTAAAAAAAATGTTTTTAATCTTTGGAATATGAAGGGCTTAGAATATAGGTCGTGTTTATCAAAGGCTCGGATGTTGTGTTCGGAAGAATGAGGGCCGCGGATGATGGGCGCTCGTCTGGTTAATATGCTAGGGAACAAGCGTACACACTTCCTTTATTAATAATGCCAAAAGCTTTTTAAGTAATTTAATAAAACCAACATCATAATTTAAAAAAATGAAGTTAATATTAATTTTGACTGAAATATAACAATACATATTTTTATATCTTGTCAATAGAAGTTTAAGATTTATGATACATGAAAATAAATAACTATTGAAAATATTCGTCATACGAGAAAGTTTCAAGCGTGTGTAATAAATAACGGAATAGATTTATAACTTATAACTAAAAGTTTATTGAGGATTTCCGTTTCATTGTAAAGTTCTCGAGACATTGAATAACAGTTTCTTGATTGATTGTTTAGTATTTCCTGATTATTGTATCTTAAAGTTCAGGTTAAAATAATATACGGCATTTAGTGATTGCAAATTCAGAACGAAGTGAGCATCGGTAGCGCTGTTTTTAAGCGCTTAACAGGAACGAATTGAAATCTGTAATAGATTTTTATAGTAGACTAGCTGTTACCCGCGACACTGTCCGCGCTTTTTAAAAAACATAATTAGTTCCTGGCAATTATTCCATTTTTTTAACCTTTTTAACCTTTCCTAGACCTTTACATACATTTCAAGACCAAGATAAGATAAATCTGTTCAGCTATTCTCGAGTTTTAGCGAGACTAAAGAACGGCAATTGATTTTTATATGATATATGGAATTTTAACTATGTTGTATATTTAACAACAGATTGTGAGTTTCTTGATTGTGATAAATCATAAGTTACTCGCGCCCATGTGCATTGCTTCCTGGTACTTAATTTCCGAGAAACGGACAGCGTTATTACCTTGGACCTAACCATCGTCTGTTTCATACGATTTATTTTATAAAGCGGATATAAATCGGAAGTTTCCTTGCAACAGATTGATATTGTTATATTCTACAAACAGATAAAATCTATAACAACATTTACTGGAGAATTCTCTTTAGATATATCCTATTAGTTAAAGCAACCAGGAACGGAAGGTACGTTTATGGCTGTTTTAAGTTTGCAGTCGCTAAAATGTTGCCCAGCGCCTGCCACCTAAAGCTGTTTATTTAGCGTTTTATCAGCATATTTTGATACCGAATAAAATATTGGATTTGTAGAAAAAAATATTAATTTTTAAAATTGTTTTTCGAATTTCGAAAACAATGATAAAATATAAATTATCATAACATTTCCATAAATTAGATTGGTAGATGATGCAAACTGCAGATTTACGTCTTATCTGCAAGTCTACCGTGCTAAAGTGCTAGATCGGAATTTATAATGCTTCCGTCTTCGAAATTTATTCGCCTATAAATATTAAACGGTCGTCATATTTTTAGGCGTACAATTCAATTTGATTTTAAAGTCCATCGTTAAAAAATACTGAATATAAAATACAGCTTGTTAAACATACATTTTTATTGGAAAAATAAAATATTATATTAATACTGTTTATTTCAATTACCGAAAATCCAGTTCAAAACATAACTCCTTTCTTATTTTTTTTTAAAGTAATTAATTTGAACTGAAGCATCAAATCCGTGTCATGCATATAATCACCACATGCGGAATTTTAACTGCACAGTTTTAATTGTACAGTCGAACTATTCAGTTAATGTACCTTTGTTGAAAAACGAGGTTTAAATCTTTATCTCCTTGCAGAGGTAATTTAGACTGTTTTATTTCTTAAGTAAATATTTCGGATGAATTAATATACAGCAATAATTTTCAATTTCAATGAAAGTCTATTTAACAAAATTGAATTTTAAAACTTTAATCTAAGTATAAAATTAATTAACATAAATATTCGCGACGAATCAAAGGTCAAGGTTGGAACTGATAATGGGACGAGATGTAAACTAAAAAAAACATATGATTTTAGTTTCAATAAAATCGATATTAAAAATAGCGATTAGGTAAAGGATGAAGAATAAAGATTTGAACACATTAAATTGTAATCGAGTATATTGTTAAATTCGAATTTCCAATCGAATTAGTCATTGTCAGTTTTCATGGGTTGGGAAGATTTGAAAATAAATCATTTCTTCAACGCGTTTATTTGATATATTCGTGAGGGCGTGTCACACACATCCGCTCCGGGGTTTCGTACTTTTATATTTCGCACCCTTTATCCACAACACTGCTTCTCTATCGATAAAATAAAATTCAGCTTTGCATTACATATAAACTCGAAGTGTATAAAATATGAAATGAAAAAAGTAAGAAATATAGAATAATAATAGCCTTCAAGAGGCATTTACTTAGCGCGTACCATCTTTCGACCACATCATCATCATCAGGTTGGATCGTGGTTACGCTATAGCTTATTCAATATAAAGAAAAACTAAAAAAAAGAATGACACATAACTAGATCTAGATCTGAGTTCTTAATTCCACGGTGGCATTTGTTATAGTAAATATTGTGGTCTTTATTTTGTCAAAGAAAATAAAGGAGATGAAAATACGTACCTATTATTACAAGTGTTGCGGCAGTGAAAGTCTACGTTTAAAAATTAAAAAGTAGTCTCCATGCAAGACCTGATAAAATGTTAAATAATGAAAACTAATCTTAAAGTATTAAACAGTTTTGTATTTAGTTTGATATTTAAATTATTAAAAAAGAATAAAGAGAGCTTCGATGTTACTAATTTATTAACTGACGCAAGCTCTTTAATGTGAGGAAATCCCACTTTCTGTCTCAGCTCAGTGCAATATCTTCTTGTTGTCATTCTGTGACCTTTCGACTGGTCGAGATTTGTAAAAAAGCTAAAAAATGTATTCTCGTAGTATGCCTAAGATCTGAACAGATAACAAACAAGTTATGTTGATTGTTGTTTTAATATTTTGTTGTTTTACTAATTTTACAAATGCGAGTGTTTGGATGGATGTTTGTTTGAAGGTATCTCCAGAACGGCTGAACAGATTTGGATGAAATTTGGCATATATTTAGAACATAGTCTGAAAGAACACATGGGCTACTATTGATGTTTTTTAATTATGCGCGAACGGAGTCGCGGTCGACAGCTAGTTTACTGATATTTTGTGTTGCACCTAAGATCTGGGTACAAGCTAGAATATGGTTTATGACAATAGTCGAACCGTCGAAAAAAAATCGAAAAACACATTGGTACACGGCGGGATTCGAACCCAGAACTTGCAGATCACAAGTCAAAAGCTGAAACCACTGAGCCACCGACGCTCTTAACTAACATATCTAACATAACATAAAATATTTAAAAATTCATCAATTTTAATGTGATTAACCTTCTCGGAGTATCACATGAGGTTGACAGACAGCGGTCAGTGATGGAATTCATAATAATCATATCTTTCTCTAAGGAAATCCCAGAAGGTTGTTCCGTAGTTAAAGATTGTATTAATGACAGCATGTGAAGTAAACTTTAGTTTGAACAATGCGGAGCTCGCGCGGAGTCGCCCGTTTGGCAACCGGCCTCAGGTTAATTGTTTTATTTTAGTGTTACTATTAATTCATAGTGACAAGTTTTGATAGTTTATTCCATTTTTACATTACTTTATTGGTAATAAAATTAAGTAAAAAAAATGTGTGATTTTTTATTATTTTTTAATTTTTTTGTTTACAAATTTTATTTCTTAAAAACTTCAACTTCAAGTTTAGGCCAATAAATCGTTTAATGAAATCGTAAATAAAAAATACGTATAACTTACTTTTGATTGTCGCGAAAGAATACTTATTAATATTGTAAAAAATAAATTATAATTATTTCGAATTAATTTTTAAAGAGTTTGTATTGTATTTTCAAAATAGCCTGTGGTGCCTGTTGGCACAGGGAGTGAGCGGGTATGTCGACGGATCTGGCTTAAGCAACTATTCCTTTCCCGATGACTTTATATTCGGCGTTGCGACGGCCGCATTTCAAATAGAAGGAGCATGGAATA
>NW_013530872.1:3096822-3171272 GCF_000836235.2 Papilio xuthus
CTGATAACAATATTGCAATATATTCATTAAATAACAAATTGTAACCAAACTATAACAATGTAGGATACTTTATCTTGTTATTAGCTTAGTTTTAACTAAGTAGAACTAAGGAGGTCAATGACATAGAACCCGAATTACGAATTTCACTTTACAGAAACGAAACGAATTCAGTTTCATTATCGATTCTTTTTGAGGCTGCACTAATTAATTTTCTGTTTTGAGATCACAATGATCAACAGTACCAATGATATCGATATATATTTAGATTTTCATTGCAATTACGAAAAAAAATCATCTAATGTCTTAAATATTAAATTCTCGTGTCATAATGTTAGTTACCATACTACTCAGAAACGGCTCTAACTATTATAATGAAATTTATATGCAAATTTTGTAAGTCTATGAATCAGCTACTGTCTATTTTTAATCCCGCGCGGACGGAGTCGCGAGCGACAGTAGTCATACATATTGTTTTGGGACCTCCTAAAAAAATTTGCTTTTATCAACCTTTTTATGCTCAACGTTCTTACAATTTTCTTAGTCCAATTTTATCGTACATATAAATTATACATTATTTGGTTCAAAAATATTCGAATCTCAAAGACAGGACAATTTATGGCATTAAATTTCCTTAAGCGTTACATAAATTTTGAAGTTTATATCAAAGGTATACGTAATTAATATGGGCTTTAATGTGGCAACATTTGCATAAAATAGAATATACCAACTCTTTAATATTCATTATTTATTATTTTAATGTAAAATCTACTCTGGTATCTCCGTTGTTTTCCACTGCCGCGATATATTTTGCAAATAAATAAGAAAGGACTGCAATATTTATTTGTCCAACACACGGAATAGGTAAAAGTGGATCACAATTCTGTCGATTTACGATGATATAGAGCCTAAAGGTTAACACGCATTCGTGCACTTGGCACCGCCCTGCCTGCCTATTATTGCCCGTCGCCGTCATCGATGTGCGCTTGGCAATACGCTTGTGAACGAGAACTGGACGAATGCGCGTTAACTTTTATAAGCCCCTTAGAAGCCAATCTTTTTAAGCCAGATGAAATAATTTCTACAACACGATAATATTTATTTATAAAGCAAATACTAGTCGACTGACAATTAAAATGTGTACAATATTATAATCTATTTTCAGATAAAGGAGAGAGCATGTGGGATACGTATCTACACAAACATCCGAACTTCACAGTGGACGGATCGAATGGAGACGTCGCCACTGATTCTTATCATAAATATAAAACTGATATTAACTGTGTCAAATCTCTAGGTTTGAAATATTACAGAATGTCGATATCATGGCCTAGGTAAGTAATATATCAGATATTAAAACCCAAAATGAGAAAGTTATTTGCCTTTTCATTAATAATTTACAAATGTTTTTTGTAACCATGAATTCAAATTTTGTACTATAAGATTTAAGATAATAAAACAGGATTCGAACCCACGACCCTACCATCGTTAGTCTGTATCTCTAAATATTGGGATATTAGTTTTTTTGTTTACGTGCAAATAACATTCTTCCTCCATATTTATCTGATAAGTACGAATTCCCTCCATTGGTTATTCCTAATAATTTCCAATAAAAACCTTGACTAATTAACTACTGTTAGGAAGAAAATTCGAACATGTGACAGTGATGACCCAACACTAGCCTTACTAAAATATCGACGTTTGTGTCCCTCACTATTTATTTCTGACACTGGACTTTGTAACGAAAGCACGTCACTCGCGCCAAGTGATTCTAACTAATAATATCTAAAACTACGTACTTAAATTTAAAATAGGACATACAAATATCGCTGTCGGTAGCAACCTTCTATATCTATGGGTCTGTTTTTACGACAGCAAATTTATCGGTTTTCGGCACAAGATAGATTCTATCCTCCCCTTCGATTGTATAAATCTTACATGTTACTCGGAAGCTCGGAAACAAGTTTCAGTATATTTTTTTAGTAGCACACTTACTTTAATATTTAACTAGTTATGTGCGACTCTTCCTTTTCGAGATATAATAACTGTGACATATTTCACCTCAGTATTGTTATATTTTAAATCATTATTAAATATGTAAGAAGTAAACTTTAAGCCGACAATTTGCTCGTACGCTTTCACTGAACGTCCTGAAATTAGTATTATAATAGCCCCAATATTTTATTAATATTTGAATGTCTATTCCATTCAATTTAAAAATATTAAAAATGACATTTTAACTTGTTAATACATTAAATTATTGTTATTTTTTAAAGTATATTTTATTAGCTTTTAGTCATGAAGAACACTAGCACAAGCTTGAAATAAAATTAGTTACAAGTAATTATAATAAATTATTTGTCATAGTCTGCTAATATTTTATCCAAAATGAAATATAAAAAATGTCATAATAAAAGTTTTTTTTTTCTAGAATACTGCCTCAAGGAACTGACAATGTCATAAATAAAGATGGAGTGAGATACTATCGCACATTGTTCAAGGAGCTTTTAAAAGAGAACATAACTCCTGTAGTCACACTATTCCATTGGGATCTTCCTACACCACTTATGGATTTAGGCGGCTGGAGTAATCCAAAGATTATTGATTACTTTGAGGATTACGCTAAAGTCGCATTTACTCTGTTTGGTGATATTATTAAACTCTGGTCTACTATGAATGAACCTCATCAACATTGTTCTAACGTATGTTGACTATTTATCTGTTTTACCGTGAGTTTCTGAGACCAAAATCTTTGTATATATCTTAATCCCTGTCATTATCTTTTAGAAAACAGAGATGATATTTTTAAATCGGGAATTCTGGTCTCAGAAACCCACTGTTTAGTTTCTGTTTTATATTCGATTAGTATATTGTTGTATTTTTCCTCTATTACTTATTTTAATTGTTACTTTTATTATCTGCTTATGCAATCATTGAACGTGATCAATACATTGTCGTTATTTTCCTTATGAAGATACTAGATGTCGACGGCGACTCCGTTTGCGCGGAATTGAAAATAAATCTTAAGTAGTCTACGTGGCAAAACTACGTTCTACATGTGTGCCAAATATCATCAAGATCCGTTCAACCGTTCTGGAGATACCTTCAATTCAAATCCATGTAAACCTTCGCATTTATAATATTAGTAAGATAAAAAACTATATCCTAGATAATTACCGTCATGATTGTGAAATAAAAGTGACAAAGTACATTTCAAACTGCATTAATTAATTAATAAAATTAATAAGTAAATAAATATGCAGTCAAGGTCGAAACCCGGATGAATACAGATTTCTAATTCATGCGATCCTGGTACCTCGTTTCTTATAACAAGACATAATATTAATTTAATATGTTTTGACGTTCGTGTTTTTATCATAATTAGATGTAATAATGCCGCACTGACTATCGTCTAATAGATTACTTTACAACTAGCATATATTTCTCATATTAAGGGTCTCCCTTAGAACTCAAAGAACAACCTTATAGCAATTATATGAATATAATCTGTTATTTTAGGGATATGGTGGTGATAATTTTGTGCCAGCAATGATGTCTGGAGGCGTCGGAGAGTATCTGTGCGCTCACTACATGTTGCTAGCTCATGCTAGAGCTTACCATCTCTATGATAAATCATTCAGACCACATCAAAAGGGTATGTAATACCGGCTGGAAACTACTTTGTCTGCTTATTTAAAAAAAAAACTTTGTGGCCTATGTGATGTTGCAGTCTTTACTCTATTTGTATTTTAAATTCATCTAAATACGTCCCAGATATTCTGAAGCTTTGTAACAAATATCCATACGAAAACAATGTATTTCTCATTTACAATATTAGTAAGAAGTAATATTAACATGCGTCGCATTACAACATGTGAAAAGGAAAAAAAATTGTATGTCTTTTCTTGAACATAATTTTAATTTATGTTGTAGGTAAAATTGGTATAACCCTGGACGCTTTTTACGCGGAACCAAAAGATCCAACAAAACAATCAGATAGAGATGCCGCTGAAAGATATCTACAAATGCACGTAAGTTAAAATGAAATTAAATCCAAATAACTCGGATTTTAAATTATTCAAACTTTCGTGAGACATTATACTAAACTGATATATAAACACGGCTAAACACTCACGTATATTCGTCCGGTGGCGGCACCGACTGTTACAGTGGCTCAGTGAGCGACGGGCCGCGTCCGCGAAATAATACCAGTACCACTCATCCTGATGAAGGGTCCCCGATGGGCTCGAAACTAGTCGGTGTTTAGCCGTGTTTATATATTAGTTTAACTCGGATTTTATTATTAAAGAATGGGTATTATTTAATGCTTGTTGGCATAGACGTGTCTAGATATCAAATTATTTGGTGAATAACCTTTCTTCTTTGTTACGAATGAACGAGATATTAAAATATTCTGTTTACCGAGATTTCTTTTTAATAAAATATTTTAAATATGTTTATCTTTAATACTTATCATGTAATATATTCATGTTTGGGTTTTAGTTGGGAATTTTCGCTCATCCGATATATTCTTCGATGGGAGATTATCCACCCCTGGTACGGGAACGTATAAACAATATAAGCCTCTCTCA
The DNA here is from genome assembly GCF_000836235.2 of Papilio xuthus. Lineage (NCBI taxonomy): Eukaryota > Metazoa > Arthropoda > Insecta > Lepidoptera > Papilionidae > Papilio > Papilio xuthus. The sequence continues at coordinate 3,101,412 of NW_013530872.1, forward strand.
GGGCTTCACAAGATCTCGCTTACCGTATTTTACCAGCAGTGAGGTACGCATTTTTATTATACATTTTTTTTTATTAGTATGGCAAATTGTTGCTTGAGGAAACCAAATAATATCCCTATTCATTGCACTTGACTCGTGAAAGAATGAATTGTCATAGTATTTTCTTATCTCTTTTCTTAAAGACAGCGAATGCGACATACTTTCGCTTAGCCAAATTGAAGAAGATAATTTTGTTATTTACGTGAATCATTTCATAATTTTTTTAATTAATTTTATACCTTCCAGATTGATTTACTACGAGGTAGTTCAGACTTCTTTGGCTTAAACCACTACACAACATATCTAATGTCAGACATGCCGATGTTACAAGGTTGGAGAGTGCCGTCATGGGACCATGACACTGGTGTTCTATTGGAACAGAATCCTTTGTGGCCAAAACCAGGGGCGGATTGGCTGGCGGTAACTAAAACTTTTACTTACTACTTACTAAAACCTATTTTACATAAGAATTTTCATTCTAAATAAATAAATTATTAATATTTTTTTTATATAGTTTAGACTTGACACTTTTACTTTTTTGATTATTTTCGTATAAGTTTTCTGGTAAATTACGTGTAAGACTACAGTACTTTTCTGAACATAAGTAGGTTGCAAAACATTGCAGTAATAATGAAGCTATGCTCACACAATGCAAATAAACCAAACTATATTTCAGCCAGATAATAAATCGAACGTTAGCAAAGACCATCTCATGTTCTCATTTCTTCATTTTTAAAACGTGTTTTGAATTTATATGCAAATTTTTTAACAAAAAAACCAATCATTTCAAAATGTGTAAAATATAACATAAGCATCGTCAATGATTTTTGATTTATATTATGTTCAGATTATATATAAAAACTCACTAACGACGTCTACCAAACTTAATTTACAATTCTAATGAAAAATCTAGTTACTGCAGAAAAATATTTTAAAGTTCTTGGAACATCACTAAAAAGAAGTAACTTAAAAAACTTAAGTATTAATTATCTTTTGTTTTTTAAATCTGAATTGTTTTTTCGGACTGACATCACGGACGAAATACTTCGTGAGAAGACAATGTTGCGACAAAAATATTTATAAAATACTCTAAACATCGCAAGAATTAATTGGTAATATAATTTTACAGTAAATCCAAGAATAATAAATCAGAAATATTTTTATCGAGATACATAATTTCCGTCATAATGATCACCGATATAAGACTATAAGTTAAATTATCATCTGTATATTAATCCCCGGTAATTCTCAACGCCTGGGCATTCCCCAGTATAGCTGGCTGATTATTGTACAGTCAGCTACATAAATATGTATACACTAACTGTCGCCCCATACTCCGTCGGCGCGGAATTAAAAAAAAAACTTAATTAGTAGCCTACGTGCTCCTCCATAATATGCTTTTCATCTACGCCAAATTTAATCGAGACCTGTTAAGCTGTTTTGAAGACAAATTCTAACATACATCCATCCATCTTAATAAGTATTCATATTGTTATAATGTTAGTAAGATTTACAAAAGCATAGAGACCGATTCGTGTATTTCATTTTAAAAACCAAAAGCATATTCAAGTTTTCAAAACGTTATAAGTGTATACATATTTATGCAGCTGACTGTACTGTATTTTTTATTTGCTCGTGTAACTACTGCACTCCTCTGAATCCGGCAGTTAAGTTGATAATTGGCTACTAAGGGAAACCCCTTGTAAACTATAGAGTGAGGCTGTTAGTATCTTGTAGAAAATGAAATAAGTTTAACAACTAACGGTTTTTACATAAGATATTGTAATGTCATCATTGCTAAAGATGTGTACCAAATTTTAAATCAATGTATTATAACAAAAGGAAATGTGTCTTTGAATTATGATATGTTCCAAATAAATTTGTTAGATATTATATTTCTAAAGAACCGTTTAAAAAAATATCTTTTTGCAGGTCTATCCAGCCGGTTTTCGTAAAGTTCTGAACTGGATAACGAGAAATTACGGTACAAGAATACCGATTATCGTAACAGAAAACGGCGTATCCGATTTTGGAGGACTCAACGATTACGCGCGAGTTTCATATTACAATAATTACTTGTATCAAATGCTATTAGCGATGTATGAAGATGGCTGTAATATACAAGGATACTTCGCATGGACATTAATGGATGACTTTGAATGGAAGGATGGATATACGTAAGTTAATAGTTATTTCATCTTTAGCTCACTATACGTCCCCACTGAGGGTCTATGAGCCTATCCTAATACAGAGGTGACAAGGCCATAGTCAACCACACTAGCCCAGTGTGGTTGACTTCACACATATCTATGAATTCGCAAATATGTGCAATTTGGATCGCGATGTTTTCCTTCGCCACCAGAACTTTACGTCGAAAATCGAGAACACATTGGTACATGGTGGTATTCGAACCTAGGACCCAAAGTTTACAAGTCAAGTGCTTAGCCCTTGAGCCAACCAGGATCATTTAATCATGAGATTACAGTCTTATAAACGTAAAATTGTTGAAATAGGTTTGTTATAATTTATCATTTCAATTGAATTCGACTTAAGTTACATTAACACATCAATAAAATTGTTATAATAACAATGTAGATATTTTGTGCTAACTGGAATATAATTGCTACACAAATAACGTAATCATTTTGTTTTACACTCGTGTTGATGATGTGATTCGTGTAAATCCTACCAATATAATCTGCAAGTATCTTTGTCCGTGAAGCCACTTAAATTCAACGTAGATTTGTATTAATGACTACAATTATAAATAGAATATCTTTTTTTTTCTTTTTAATTAATTCAAAGTATTTTTTTTATTAAAAATCGTATATGCAATTGGATGTATTATTTGAATATACAAATCTTTGTTTATTTTTTAATTTTAAAATTTTTCACTTTCAATTTTTTATATCTTTTTAAGATTTAATTTTATGAAAAATGCACTAAAAAGTAATAAAATAACATCAACAATCAACCCCGAAAGTAATAAATTTCTTTTCTTTCTTGAAATGTGTCTATACTTTACAATTATTGTTATTTCGGAGTAGGTATGGGCCTGTCTCAGACCAATATACGTTTAAGGTAGTCCCTAGACCGAAACCTCCTTGTTTTTGTAGTCGGCTAAAAAGACTGGTTGGTGTGAATAATCACAATTTTTATTTTTATTCTACAAACAAGAACACAAATTACAAAAGAACATAAGTTTCTTTAACATTTTTAGTACCATTGTAAATATTTTCAACAATGTTACAACCTTGAATATTACAATTCTAATAACTAGATATAATTTGTGCGCATTTATTAATATTATCACGTAACATACATAATTAAAAAAAAAAAACATATTTATGTATATTTACTATGTTAAAGAACCAACACGATAGTTTCACTAACCGTGTAATAAGCCATATCTATTGTATTACAACATATCTCCGTCTCAGTTTTTTGTGTTGAGATTAAAAAGGATGGCAATATGTTTTATACAAGTATCTTTACATTGGAAATCAAACAGTTAGACGTTAACTCTATAATCAATGCTAATTTAGCGCAGTTTTACTCTTAACACTTCGTATAATTACAATTAAAATGAATATCAATTAAATTCAATCCGATATGCTCTAAATACTTTGTAACTTATAAATCAATTTTGCTTATTTAATATTTAAATAGACTTAACAATATTCCAAAGCCTACAGAAATGTTAAACACTGACATCACACAAAAATATAGCATAAAGCATTTAATAATTAAGTTTAAATACAATTATAACAAAAGACAAATTAAAAAGAAACAAATAACTATTATGTAACACAAATCGGACGGAAAAACATACTATTTTGACTTTAATCGACGGAGGAGAGGACGCAAGGATGCGCTGAAGGAGAATATCGCCTTTCCTATGCGTCCCCTCGTCAAATCCACATCCCCTTTCCATCTATTTTTATAAGGAAAGGAAAAGAAGTCTAAAATCAGGTCTTCAGTGCGCAGTTTATCAAATGAGACCATACCAATTTTCCTAGTTTTTTTCATTAAACTCCGATAAAGTTTTTTACTAGGGCGAGATTTCATTAAACTTTTTTATTCCAGAGTCAAATTCGGCCTCTTCCACGTAGACTTCAATAGCACAGAAAGAACAAGAATACCTAAATTATCAGCGTTCAATTATGCCGAAATTGTTAGAAGACGAAGAATCAACTTTAAATATATTGAACAGATACCAAAAGCACATATAAATATTTTATGATATTTCAATTAACTAATTATTATTAAAACCGCGAAGCCTTTACTACGAGTATTTGATGTGATATGCATAGATTACTGTGTAAATAATATTAAGACTAGTTGTATTACACCTCGTTGATTATTATAAGTTGTTGTAAAATAATTAAAATAAATTATTGTTATTACCTTTTTTCTTTTATTTATTTATAATAAAATTGAAATCAACCGTGAATGTACAACAGTATATATAAAGTACCAATATCTTACTGACATTATAAATGTGAATGATTGGATATTTGTTAGAAAGTAGCTCTAAAATGGCAGCGTGGATCTCGCTGAAATTTAGCACAGATGCACTTCATTGTCGGAAGAGACTTGGTACTCAGTATATCTACTAATTAAGTAAGACAGATTAATAAAGGGTCTTCAAGTAGAGAGCGTACCTCTTTCTAAAAGACCAGGAACGCCGCTTCTGCGCCATATCTAGTTTTGTTGATGTTCATGGGCCTCGATGACCACCTCGGTGTTCACGCCGTGTTTATCCACTTCTTTTATAAAAAAGCTATAATTATCTAAAATATTACTAGCGTTATTTTTTGTACACAAACTAAATACGATTACAAATGTTAAGGTTTATTTTGATTGATAATGCTGTTTTCAACTACAAGTAAACATACTTGATTGACTGGTACCTTTTGTGTAAACCATTTGATCGATTATCTTACTAATATTATAAATGCGAATGTTTGGACAGATGGATGGATGGATGTTTGTATCTCGAGAACGGCTGTAGGAATCTCTCTGATATACGGCATGGCATACATATGGACGTCTGGTAGAACACATAAGCTACTAATTAAGTTATTTTTTAATTCCGTGCAGACGGAGTCGCGTGCGACCGCTAGTATTTAACAAAGCGCTTTAATAAAACGTATAAAGGTACCTACAGTTGTGTACAACTAGATACGAAACGTAAAGTCGTGACTAGTTGACCTCGGAAACAAGCGAGCAACAGGAACTTTGAAATATTTTAGCAATGTTACGTAGTTAAACCAGACCTGATTTAAACTATATCAATACTAGCTTTTGCCCGTGAATTCGTTCTTGCGGAATTAAAAAAAATAATAAGTATCCTATATATTTCAGACTATGTTCTACGTCTACGCCAAATTTCAGTAATACCAATTTACCACTTTTGGAGTTATGCAGTATTAAACATCCATCCACCTAAACATTCTCCATGTCATCATCATCAGCTCACTATAGGTCCCCACTGAGGGGTTCGGAGCCTACCCTAAGTTAAGAGTGATTAGGCCATAGTCAACCACGCTGGGCAAGTGCGCGTTGGTTGACTTCATACACATTGGTACATGGCGGGATTCGAACCCAGGACCTGCAGATTGCAAGTCAAGTGCTTGAACCCTGAGCCACCGACGCTCTATTGCAATATTGAATTCAGGACTTTGAATTTTAAATGGCAAGGTGAAAAATCAACTTAAATTGCTACAATTAATTAATACATAAAAGTTTGAATTTTGATAAAAAAAAACGACTTTAGCATCATTATTATATAATAACAATGGATTGCTATTTATAATGCGTGTCTTTATAAAATTTTTCCTTTATCTACATTTTTTTATTCAAATAATATAGAGTAAATAATAAGTAACATGAAAATGTCAGTATTTTTCACGGATCTACTGCAAACTAATTTGTTTCCGAAGACTCGACGCTCAAAGATGGGCGTTATACATTGCTTGCATTTGTAAATTTGTCTATGTTGCGATCTGTCTTCCCATCGCTGCGGTGAGAGAATACATTTCCTTGATACTTTTATTTCAAAATAGTTCTTTGAAGAAGCTGTTATCTTTTAAAACCGACAATTGTATATTTAAACATAAATTTGATGAAAGCATAGATAAATCGTAAATACGTGAAACCATTTAGTGTTTTTATTTACATACATCATACATAGATCATGCCGAATAAGTACTATTATTATAGTATTATGAAAAATTTCCCCGTTGACTATTCTTCATTGTAACCGACTTCAAAAAGGAGGAGGTTCGAAATTCGTATGTTTTTTTTTATTCTAGCTCGTCGATAACTCCGCCCCTTGTGGTCTGATTATCATAATTCTTTTTTTTAATCGAAAGATGTTGCCTTTCATTTGGTCCCTTATTTAAAAAAAAATGATTTTTGTTTTGTTGTGCCATCAGACTGAATTGTACGTCACAGGTTTTCATGGCATTTAGTACTCCTTTATTGGAAATAAACTGGTACGATTTTATTTCTTGATATTTTCAAGTTATAGAACGTAGACACAATCATATTTATTAGCCTAATAAAATAGAACTAGGAGGAAATTACGGTTTTTCTAAGCTTTGGATCATACATGGAACGTGTAAGTTATTGAGGAAGATAAGTAAAAAACTATGATGCAATAATAGTTGATATTAAGTAAAGCAAATTGTTGTTGAATCTAAGGTAAAGTTATAAATATACTTTCGCTTTTATATGAAGGTTTTTTGAAAATCAAAATTTAAAAGCAAACCCATGTTTTGGATGGGGAATAACTGTCTAACCAAATTAAATTGTTTTAAAATAAACAGAAAATAAGCAAAAAAAAACAAACAGTCTAAAGTAACTTCAAAAACGAATTAAAAAAAATTCTACCAAGAGACCTTACCGCGAAAATACAAAAAATGCCCTTTCTTTCTTTTACTCATATGAAAAGTTTAAAAAAAACACAATGACATGTTATTTCATTAATTACATTAAATAAACGACTATTAAATAATTATCACATTGTCCAATTAAAATGGTTTTGATTCTTTTCGTTGTTAATAATTATATAAAAATTAAAATACATCCGTAAAAAATTTTAAATAACGAATTTAATAATATAAAATTAATAATAAATTTAATAAATAAAAAAATCACGATTATTTTTGTAACAAAAAATATATTTCCGTCACAATCATGAATTCTAAAAGACCACTTTTGATTATGAAGGCAAACATTTATTTCGCGGACTCCAAGAATCGTTGAGTTTTTAAATTAAAAATTTAAATTGTGTTTGTTCATAAAAAAGTTAATTGCAGACTAACAAATTATGTTAAATATCCTTTTTAGTGGAATCTTTTAAATGATTGCGAGTTATCAAAATGCAAATTAAAATAAAAAGCCATTTAAAAATAGAAAAATAAATAAATATATTCCAAACGTTTTAACGTAAATATGTTACTATTTCTTAAAGTTATTAGTTTTTGAATAAATTACAAAATGCTCGTAATGTCCACTCTTTATCCATTATTATTTTAATCTGTGTTTTCGAATGACAAAATAACTGAGCATTGTCCCATAACCAGTTGTGACAACGACTAGTTGACAAGAATTAGGTTATTCACGCGAAATATTCCTTTCCAGTAACCTTACCTTTAAGACAAACAACTGCCTACCATTAGTAACTGTCGATCTCAGAGTCTTTTATTGACTACTTAGGGTAGCTTTCAATGTGGATTTATTATAGGAAATGTATACTAAGCATAGATATAATACATAGATATCTAATCTGAAGAAAATAGTGAGACGAAAAAAGGGCTGTCGAGTCCTTTAACATGCATTAATTTCCTCAGTGTCATTTTAATAGTCAATATAAAATGACACTTTGGAAATCAACTCTGAAAACGTCAAACTTGTATGAAATACTTTATCTATCTTGGTAAATAATATAAATTACGAAAGTTTAGATGTAGGGATGTTTGTTAGAAGGTATGGCTGCTTAGATTTGGATAAAAGTTAGCTATGGTATAACACGCGTAGGCAAAGACGCGGGCAAAGGATTGTAGTTAAATGCAGACATAAATTTTCTCGTAATACACCAGTTTTCAATAACTAGCCATCTGTGTATATCCTTCACCTATCATTTTCATAGTTTCCGCATTCCACAAAATGATCTTGTATAAGTTTAAGTTTTGTTCTTAAAATATTATTCCAGTTTCCATCGTTCATACAATTAAAACTGTTTTTGTTATTAGTTTGAACCGAAAAATTAACATTTGACGCACGCTATTCAAAAACATCTTTCCTGTTTGATTTTAGCAACGACCTTACAATTTGTTATATGCGATGACATCAACATTAGTTCATGATGTGTGAAATGTCAAACTTACATGGTCGTATTACTAATAATTATACGATAATTAAGACTAAATAGAGGTCGCCTATTGGTCGAAATTCAACCATAATCTAACAGTGGTAGAGCCCGCTTTAACATCGCACGAATTGGCCCGGCTCGCCCGGTGAAATACCACGACCACACAGAAGACAGGCGTCAAGTGGAAGCAATTCCGCGTTTCGTCTGATGAGTGTTTATCCCTGAGGCCTAATTTAGTCCTCTTTCCCTTCTCTCCCTTTTTCGTATAAGGAAAGGATGGCAAGTGAAAGTGGACTTTCCGGATGAGAGGATGCATGGAAAGGAAAAATATTTTCTTTCTGTGCATCCTCTCCTCCGTGAATTAAAGGTAAGCACACATATGCAATTGCGTATGTCTATGAGCAACGGTCACTTCGCTAGTTGAGCGATTTCAGGTGGCCGCTCGCTCGTTTGCCACCTTATGATATAGAAAAAAACATTTTTTTTTATTAAAAATATATGTGCAGTTCTATTCCCAATCATATTTACTTTACCTGCGTCTAATTTTACGTTCCGTTCGCGTAAATTCCTTGAAAAGGGGAACAAAGTTTTCGCGCCCAATTTAGTACAACTAAAAAATATTTATTTGTAATAGAAATACATAAATATTGCTAAAGTTAAATATAATATGTTAATGTTTTCCGGTAAAACCTGACCTTTGGATCGTCAATAAAATGAATTCATAATGTCAACTCAATTGAAGCCGAGATGGAAAACCACAAGATTGCATCAAGACCCTGATTGATTGTTTCTTTATATTATTCTGTAAGTTTCGTTTATTTTGATTATCTATACTGGTCTATCTATTGCTAAACATGTAACGACAAATAATTATATTCAGACAATGATGACATCAAACTGTACCCATTATAAAATATTACGTATTTATTTACTAATACGAGAATATTAAATTAGTAGTATTATAAAATAAAAATAAATGTTGTCTATAATAACCTACCCGTCAAAGTCACAGCAAATTCGGCCCAACTGTTTCGCAATTTATCTGGAACAAACGCTGTTTGCAGACAGACGGACAGGAAAAAGTTTAAAATTGTTTTAACCAAATGCATAGGTAAAGCAAATATATGTCACGTACACCAAATATGACGTTTGCTTATTACATACAGGCACTCCAATTTTATCAACTGTATAGATGAGAAGTATTCGACCTATTTGCAGTATGGTCGTCAAATAATATTTCACCTAAATATACGTCCTTGACTTTCAAACATTACAAAGTTACAGTCATCGACATATTACGTTGCGATGACGCATTGAATATTTGCCGTTATAAATATGAAAGGCGCAATGTTATTTTTACACGTATTATGAAACAAATTTAGTTACATTTATGCTATAATTTACAGATCAGGCTAAAATTAGCATTATAACATCCGTTTATTTTACGAAATAAAATAAAACGTCAAATAATAAAGATACTTTTTTTAACAACAAATGCTTCTTCGTGGAATTTTAACGAAATATTGTTTTAAACCTTCTTTGGTAATGCTATGGTTACAGTCTTCACCTCCATGTATGCTTCCAAGCAATCTGATCCACTGCAAAAGATATGACGTTTGAATTAATTTGATCAACTTGGAAAAATATGAAATTGTTATGAAATAAATACAATATCGGTTAATGCAATTATTGTCGGTCCTTTCGATTTCGTTATATCAGTTTTAGCTTGTATTTTATATCCTTAAACATTTAAAAAACTTACTTTTCTCTATGTACACCAGAATTCTTAAAGCCCCCAAACGGTGCCTGAGGTCCCATGGTTAAATAGTTGTTAACCCTGAAAAAAAAACAATTAATGAATACAAGGTTGTACTAAAATAGATAAGAATCAAATTAAAAAACAATAATTACCAAACAGTTCCAGCCTCAGAGTGTTTGCTGAATTGTAATGCGGTATTCAAATTGGTTGTAAATATACCAGCCGCTAGACCGTATTCTGTGTCATTAGCACGATCAATCACTTCTTCTAGTGTGTCAAACTTCAATATACTCTGTACTGGTCCGAAAATCTGTAAAGATTTCAGTTGAATTTTATTAATATTAACACAATATGACATTAACAGGGAATGACGATTGAAATAACGAATAAAAAATCAATTTCATAACGAAATTCAAAAATGTATGAAACTGACAATAACTTTCGGTGAGTCACGTGATTGTCGCGCATCAGTTCCATACAATTTTGAAGATCACTATGGAATCGCTTCGAAGTGAATGCACTTTGTCTAGCTGTTTTACGGACCCCACAAGGTGGTTTTCCAGGGAGTACTAACATTGGGGAATACTAATGTTCCTAATTAAACGTCTTTTGAAAATTCCACTCACTTCTTCTCGAGCAATGACCATATCATCAGTTACGTCTGCAAACACTGTAGGCTCAATGTAGAAACCTTTGTTGCCTATGCGCTTTCCACCAGCAAGAAGTTTTGCACCTTGCTGTTTACCTTTTTCGATATAGCCTAAAATTTTCGTCAGCATTGATTGATCGATCTGAAAATTAAAATCATCATTATAAATAGCTCCTGTAATTTCAAACCCATGAATCGATTTCAAGAGATAACTTTCGTGATTCTAATCCACTATTCATCTAGATAGTGATAAATGATTTCTCATTTTTTGTAGTTGCAAGTTTTCTTTTTACCTGTGGTCCATGCTGCGTATTAAGATCTGTAGGTGCACCAATTTTAATGCTCTTCGCATACTCCGCGGCTCTTTTGACGAACTCATCGTAAATGCCAGACTGAACGAATAATCGCGAAGCAGCCACACATACTTGTCCTTGATGGCAGAACACAGCATTCGCGGCGTACGGAACAGCCAGATTTACTAAAGTGACAGAACAATTTTAGGACAGAGCTAAATAGAACTGTAGACGTCTTGGATTCTAAAGGAGTCAATAAACTAAACTGACTAGCAATTAGATTATAGTTTTATACTTACAGTCAGCGTCGTTCATTATAACCAGAGGACTCTTGCCTCCAAGTTCCAATGTCACTCGCTTGAGGTTATTTGCTCCGGCTGCCTGTTGAATAAGCTTGCCCACCTAAAAAGTAAATCAATATACGCTTTCAAATAATTCCTATAATCTTTTGAAACATGACTACGGGAAAAAAGCTTAGGAATCTCTGCTCTAGGGTTCTACGTCTAGTAAGAATGTCATGACTTTGAACAAGCCAATAAATTACATACTTCGAGAGATCCGGTGAATGAAATTTTGGCAACATCTGGGTGATGTGTAAGAGCGACGCCCGCGGTTTCACCGTAGCCGTTGACGACGTTGACAACACCTGGTGGTACGCCCGCCTCGGCCAACAAGGCAGCCAATACCAATGCAGTCAGCGGAGTTTGTTCAGCGGGCTTCACCACCACCGTGCATCCTGGTTATCATTAAATGTTAATGTTTTTGTTGACTAATCATCATCATCATTAGCAGCAAATTTACTGCGATCTTCCGCCTTACGTATCCAAAACACTTAACACCGTCTGCAAAAACTCCGGGCTTATTAAATCACAAATTTGTTTAATTGGCATTTTTAAAAGGAACTCCATCGATTTGTAATCTACTCCGGAATGATATTGAAATACAGACAAATTTCTAGGCCTTTAAATTGATTTTTGGGAGAGGATTAATGAAAATTAAGTTACCTGCAGCTAATGCTGTGACGACTTTCCAGATAAACATCAAGACGGGGCCGTTCCATGGCAAAATGAGTCCACATACACCCACAGGCTGTTTTAGCGTGTATGAAAAGACTTCTCCACCTGCAAAGATAAAAAATAATAATTTTGTGAGTGCCTTTTACATATGGACCGACACAGTAAGAAAATATATTTATTTACTCTTTGATTTGATATTTTGTTCCGAAGCAAATTTTGCTAACACATATTATGAATGCCTTATTTTCTTAAGCATTTATTCTTAAGAAAATAAGGCATTTTGCTTAAAACAGATTATAGATGTAAAACTTACTTAATGGAATAGTGCTGCCTTGCACTTTATCAGCCAAACTGGCCAAGTAGCGGATATAGGAACCACTTTGACCAATGAATAGCTTGCAGTTTGCAAGTAACATGCCATTATTATGAGTCTCCAGCTGAGAAATGTATTCGGCATCTCTTTCTACCAGTTCTGCGAACTTGAACAGCAACTGTCCTCTCTGAGATGCATCTAACAGTCTCCATTCTGAGTTACGTTGAAAAGCACGACGCGCTGCTGCTACTGCCAAGTCTACATCCGCCTAGAAAGACGCCGAAAAAACCAGCATGAGAAACGAGGTTACTTAACTTAATATGTAGATTATATAATACTAGGTGAATAATTCATTCAATTGTTTTACAAATAAACAAACAACAAAATGCTAATTTGATTTTCTTAATGTCCCATTTTTTTTAAAGAAAGTAAAAAAAAAACTAAGGCCTACGAGTACACGTACGAGTGTCTTAAAAGTGAAAAATCATGATTAGATAAGGAAAAAGAGAAAAAAACAAAAGCTATTTAAATTTATTTATTAATGAAACGGTATGACAATTTGATAACCATGTAAAAATAAAGTTATGTTTACTGTGGAATAGAATGTGGATGAATACACGTAATGATTATAGGTTTTCACTGGAATAAACCCTTACAAAAACATATAGCTATCTCAGTTTTTATAAGTAGTATGTGAAGGATGCCGATATTTCTTAGAACAACACTAGAAGTTTTGTACAGCGGAAACGCATGATTATAATATCATACCTTATCTCCCTCTGCAACACTTGCAATAACAGAGCCATCATGTGGGTTGTAGGTGTCAAAAGTCTTCCCACTCACTGAATCAACCCATTTGTTATCAATGAAGAGCTAAACAAACAGACAGGACGTTTATACAATAATAACTTAAGTTTCAAGCCAACACTTTTTACATGTTTAGTTGAATTTAAAATTAAATAATTAGTTCTTCATTTTAGTAGCAAAAAATTCATTGCAAGTTTTAAATACCTTTGTATATTTAATTTGAGGTGCCATGATACGTCCGTACTTCAGAGCTTCGCTTTAATAAACTAAGATACAAACTCGTTATCAAATACTTTGGTCATCTTTTATACACATAGAACGCAAAGAAACATGACTGGCAAAAAATATTACAAGATTTAATGGTTACGTTGGAGTCTCCAAACAGACTATTTGTTTTGAACAATATTTTGTTAGTGTAGTGCACAATCATGCAATGCCGTTTCTTAAAAAAACACGCTCAGTATTCATATAAGACAAGCAGATATAATAAATATCTATTATATAAATTTTTTGTAGTATATATTCAAATATGTACCACTGTGTTTTTTGATTTCCGATTTACATATGTACATTTATCCGACATTCTTACGGTGAAGGAAAACATCGTGATGCAACCTGCACATATCTGAGAAGAAATTCAAAGATATGTGTGAAGTCAACCAACCCGCACTTGGCCAGCGTGGTTGACTATGGCCTAATCACGCTTAACTTAGGGTAGGCTCCGAGCCCCTCGGTGGGGACGTACAGTGAGCTGATGATGATGATGATGATGATATATTCAAAGAGTTTGATTATTACATTTTTGTTAATCTGTCGGAAAATATCGGTATAAATTACAAACCTTTGTCTCGTCAGCCACTTTTACATCATCATCATCAGCTCACTAGGAATACGTCCTCGCCGAGGGGCTCGGGGCCTACCCTAAGTTAAGTGTGATTAGGCCATAGTCAACTACGCTGGCCAAATGCGGGTTGGTTGACTTCACACTTATCTTTGAATTTCTTCTCGCATCACCATATTTTCCTTTACCGTAAGAACGTCGGATAAATGTACATATGTAAATCAGAAATCGAAAAACACATTGGTACATGGCGGCATTCGAAACCAAGACCTGCATATTGCAAGGCAAGTGCTTGACCACCGACGCTCTAATGTTGGCCAACGTTCGTTTTTTTTTTAATATATAATATTTTTAGTATATTAATGCCAAAAAAAATTAAAGTATGATGAAATGCCAGCACTTTGTTCCAGTCTACGCTAAATCCTTATAGTATTTTATGATATTAAACATAAAATTAATAATAAAATTCCTCCTAAATAAATTAAAACATTCCCGCGAAACATGAAATAACTTTTGATTTACACATGCCCAAATAATTTTATCATATTAATTTAATACAAAAACGTTATTACCATGCAAATGCTTTAATCAAAACTCATCGGACAAATGCCATCATGAGCATTCGGCATGTTTGATAGACTAGCTATTTCCATGCGTCAGACGGACGGAAATGAAAAGCGAATACCAAAACGAGCAGACAACTCTGCATAAATACAAAATGTCGATGAAGTTGTCTAAAATAACAACATAATATCACGTACGTATATAAATCTTAAATTCATTATAAGAAGTTCATCAAAAAGTCGCAAATTAAGTTGCAAAGCCATGTACGAATATAACAAAATTATGCTTCTAACATTTAAATATAGTAATCGTCACGGAATTTTTACTGTTTGCTCATACTCGAAGCCAAGAGTTCCATTAAAATTACAAGTCATCGCCTCTGGACACATAGCGATATCAATAGCGTGTGGGCATTTGAACGTTTACGTAACGCACAGCCTATTTATTTTTACTCCACAGTATTAGATCCAGATAGTTGTAAAAGGTGAAAGTATCAAACATTGCATACTTTAAGAAAGGATTATTTTCAGCAGCTTTTGTTAGCAATATAACAAGTGCGATGGTAACTCGATACTCAACTTTAAATAGATCTACAAATATTACATTTTAGACGATCGTAATAAATTATTCCAACTTTCGTGAGACATTATACTAAACTGTTGTCCGCGAAATAATACCAGTACCAGTCATCCTGATGAAGGGCCCTCGTTGGGCTGGAAACTAGTCGGTGCCGCCACTGGACGAACATACGTTAGTGTTTAGCCGTGTTTATATATCAGTTTACGATCGCAATAGTCGTAAGCAATTGTAATAAAAACAAGTGACCATACATGTTTTTTTTTACCGAGAACGCTTTTTTATTTTAATCTAGCTGTAACCTTCAAATAAACCATTATAAATATAAGGAAAACGTTAGATGGTTAGAGTCAAATTACTGATATTATAAAGACGTTCCTTACTCAACGTGATTGCATTATAATTTATAAGTATTGCATCACGGGCTATCTGGCTTTCACCTGATAAGATATCTTAGGTTACGTTATCTTACAAAACTGTTGTTACATTGAAGACGTTGTCATATTCTGTATTTACTCGACGGATATTAGACATGTTTAGATAGATGGATGGATGTTTTTTAGGATGTATCTCCGGCACGACTCAACTGATCTTAATGAAATTTGACACAGATGTAGAACATAGTCTGAAAGATTATATAGGATACTCATTCTGCGGGCACGGAGTCGCGGGCGACAACTAGTTTAATTAATATCTCTAGATGATTTTTATTCTCAAAGCAATATTTGTGTTATTTCAAACATAGTTATATCTTTGTCTTAATTTGGTTGTTCAAAGAATTCCGCCTGCAAGTACTGATTTCCCAAAGGATTCCTTGGCTATTTTCTCGCAAATAACTAGGCGGTAGCATTAGGAGAAATTCAGTTTCCCATATGAGAATCTTAATACACATATAGTTCGACAAATCATTTATTAATTTGTTTACCCGATGGTAATAATTGCAATCTAAACTATAGGTACAACCGTTCAATGGCGTCCATCTGTCAATGACAAAACCGTGTCATAAGATCCTCGTCGGTCTTGTATCTGTCTTCTCACGTATGTCTTTTTCAAATCTAAGTGAATACTACATATCTGATGGAAGTAACCACGTAACGTACTTACAAAAATAGCAATGATTCCAATAAATTTGCATGTTCCTTGCATACACTAACCTCCGTATAAAACCGATGGACTGGTCGCTGCTTGAAAATTACAGCGGTTGCATCGTTATGTCTTCAATTTAAATTGAAGATACTGTTTCCTCACTAATAAATCTATCTCTATTATTACTTCGAGTTTCTAACACCGCCACTAACCACTACTGTCAGCGTCAAAAAGGCACAAAATACTACGACTTTGTAAAGATTATTATCTTCGCATTAGCTGTATATCATATCAAAATTCAATTCAATAATGATGTTTTATATTTACCCCCTTTTTATACCTATTTATGAATAGCATAAATGATGTTACTTTGTTCGAAAATTCTATTAATTTTATCAATTAAAGGACTTATCAATAAGCCGCTTTGAGTTCTAAATTGATTTTCAAAGGCAAATTGCACCGTTTTAAAGCTTTTCATCGAGGATATTATTTCATCGATGAATTTTACCAAGATCATTTTGTTCAAATTTAGAATATTTGCGTTAATGTTAAACTTAACTGCCAATTTTGTATGCTTTAACAGAATTTGCCTTATTTTTCTAATCAAATAAAAATGTGTTAATTACCTTTATGATTCAATGCACAATTATTTTTTGTAATCACAGTAAAAATAGAGCTTTTTGACAGCGCCTGTAAAAAAATTATATCAAAATAACTTTTGTGTATAGTTGCATTTCAACAATCATCCGGCGGTTTAAACGTTGGTATATTAAACGTTTGAGAGAAAATGGGTTAATAGTGTGTGCAAGCCGTATGCATTACAATGGTATGAAAGGCGCATTCATTTTACCGGCAGGGCTTTTGTATTCGTCCATTTGAACTATCAACTTCACATGCACATGTTGGACTGGACTTTCTATGGATAAATAAGAATTGTTACTAATTCGTAATATACTTCTATTTATCTTGTTACTAATACAAGCATTACATTACACCTTTAACTCTGAAGTGTATAAAGAAAAAAAAAATACTTTTCTTTTTTTACTTTTTCTTTTTTTTATTTAATTTATAAAGTTGTGAACACTTCATACGTCTTTGTTTTTTTATTTTTTAAAGTTCGCTTAATATCAGCCGAACCACTTGCTCATTTGTCACATGTTTCTGTAGAAAAAACTATTCTACAATAATCTTCTCAAAAGAAAAGATTCCCCAAAGCTTTTACTTTGTGGCGAAGTAGAAGTGCATTTTGAAGTCAAAGTACTATATGCAAAGTGTTTTCAAGTGCAGTTTTCTTAAAATTTGTAAGAAAATGTTAGTAAAAAATTTAGATTTCTTGATTTAATCTTCGAACACGCTTTATCCAAATTTATCTCTATTAAAAATACTTTATAATATTACGTTATGTTACCTTGAGCATTAGATTATAGAAAGGTAACTAAATTTCTGGTAATCTAGTTTATATTTGTAGTAAAAAGGTTTTTTTTTATAACATAAGTTGGCAAACGAACGAGCGGCCACCTGAAATCGTTGAAATAGCGAACTGACCGTTGAAGTTGCTGACGAAGGAGAGGATGCACAGAAAGACAAATTTCCATGCATCCTATCATCCGGAAAGTCCACTTCCACTTCCCATCGTTTCCTTATAAGAAAAAGGGTAGAAAGGGAAAGAGGACTAAATTAGACTTCCGGGACGCAAGCCTGGTTGTAGCTTGTCAGGGACCACAACGAGGATCAAGGAGCATTTCAGCATCTCACCTTTAATATTATTAACATCTTATACGAATGATATTTATTATTAAAAATAATTTGAACAAAAACAATCTTAGTAACAGACTTAAGTACTAAAATTAAAAAAAATCATTTAGGTAAAAATATTTTTCTTAAAAGGTACGCATTAAAGTGACGACGCAACTAAAAGACAACCTAACGTAGTGCTTAATAACTAAGTGGGTTGGTCGTTATAACGCTTTTATGTTTAACTAAGATATATTACTGCGACTTTTCATGGTTAACTTAATAACAGAGCTCTGTGGTACTAGATTATATTGTGAGTGATTTATCGTAGTATTTTTAATTTTTATAATCTGCGCTAGTGGAATAACAAAAGTAAACGTTCCCTGTTTAGAGCTAGAACTGACAATAAATTTCGGTAAGTCACGTGATTGTCGCGCGTCAGCTCCATATATTTTTAAGTTCGCTATGGAATCGCTTCGGAGCGAATATATTTTGTCTAGACCCGCAGTGTCAAAATGTCTAGTTGCCATGATGGTCGCCATTCTCCGCTAGTAGAGGCATCCAAAGAAGAAATGGTTCATGACATTCAAAGGATAAGCGGCATACTCGTATTTTTAATATTACTTTTCCTACTTACTAAATACTTATGTTTACGTAGTTATTACAAAAGTCATTGATAAATGTCATGTGATATAACTTGAACTCAGAAGTTTTATGATAACAAGTAGGTAAACATAACAATTATATAATTTGAGGTCATCATTTGAATCTGAAACAACAATGGAAAAGTAAAATACGTAAGTAAGAGTATTTTTGTACAATCAAACAATAGTTTCATATTTCTTTACATGGAATAGTAAGTTTTGCGATCAGGGTATTCGATATTTTATCTTTTTTAACTTTGTACGTTTATACAGCTTTAAAAAAAAACATTAATTTATTATTGTCAAGTAGGGCCAAACAGGATGCAGGTAGCACAGGACCGATCATCGTGGTGATCTTTGGGGGAAGCCGATGCCCAGCAGTGGGTACACAGGGCTGACATGAAGAAGAAGGACCAAACAGGCACCAAGATAGGTAACTGGCGGTCGTAAAAAGTAAGCCTAAACATTATTATAAACCTTGTGAACCAATACCGCGTGTGTGATATAAGACCAGAGACAATAATGACGTTTATCCAATTGTAGTTGAAAAATTAAATTAGCTTCCCACTTGAACAGCGTTGAATGTTGAACAGCAAACTGTTACCATAAGAGAGAGATAGAGAGCGAGAGAGAGAAAGAGAAATAATTTTTCGACTTAAATATTAACATCAAATGAAACGCCAAATTAATTAGGGAACAAACGTCCAGAGCTGTACATTTAATGTGTTTAACAAATGGGATCAGGGATCACAATTCCAACATCGATTTTCAGTCCATTGCATGCAGAACTATATTTCATAACCTCAATGTAGTATTTGAAATTTCCTGATTTAAATCCCCTTATTAAAGTGACTGATTAAAAGAATCTAATTGATAATTGGTATGGATGTAGAAACATACTTAGGAACACAAGCTACTAATGAAGTTTTTATTACTATTTCTAACACACGTTGGGTAATCATTTAAGCGCATTATCTCGATTATATTAATAAATTAAATATAATAAGATATAGTATAAATTATTTAACATAAATATAAAATGTAAAATGCTGAGTAACACAATTTCAAATTTTCTATAATTTAAACTTTACTAATAAAACTTTTTATTGGGTTGCGATGACTTGAAGTACCGGCGGCAGGAGAGTAAAATATTCGGAACTCACGAACAAATTAAAAAGTTAGAAGGCTTCATTACATTTCAAGTTAATATACTACATACAAAAATATTATTACAGTTAGATTCCATAGCTGAAAACATCCACAAAACCATAGTATTCCTATTTATTTTTGACAAATATAAAAATTAATTGGTGTCCGTTAGTCTCACTAAAACTTGAGAACAGCTGAACGGATTTATCGTTTCTTGATCTTGAAATGTTCGTGGAGGTCTAGGGAAGGTTAAAAAAGTAAGAAAAAATTGAATGATTGCCGGGAAAATAGCCCTTTTATTTTTTAATACCGCGTTTTTGATAAGTAGATGTTTTTTCATAGCAAAATTGATGTACTGGAACAGAAATGATGTTTGGATATTATAATTTTAAAAAATCCTTAGCTATAGTTGCTTCATTTGTTTTTTTTATATACTTTTGTATAAACCAAGAGATTCAAATTCACTCTCTACAATATAACATTTAATAATTGATTCTACGTTAGTTCTTCTAGTATAAGTACGCTAAAATATTTTATGAGTGAATGTTGGTAGGAAAATTTTTGTTACCAAAATTTTGTAGCAGGCCAGAGACACTGGCACTTTCATACTGTGAATATTTTAAAACCGCTTTCACATTCTACGGAACGTCTAATACTTTACAACATTCAGAGCAGTGTCGTAACTTTATACTTTAAACATTTTATTTGCATAACCTCTAAAGTCAAAGAATACTCGACTATTGGGAATAGCGAGTGTTCTAAAATTATAAGTGATGTACTATAGGATATTTTTGGAATGTTTATTTTCCAATTCAACAGACGTCAAATTATTGATCCTGCATAAAATAATTACTAGATAAATGCTTGTTCTTCCTGATTATAGTTTTCTAAATAACTAGTCGACAGGTCTATGAATTAAGATGGGAAAAAGTGATGATTCAACACAACAATAATGCACTCACATCGTAACGCTTTTTTGGAATGCCAAAGTTTCACGAAAAAGGTTCGAAGTATCAATTTTTATTTCATCTCACGTACACGATTTACAGTTTTCAATTTTCCTTTCTGAATTCGATCGCTATACCAGCTATGTTATCCAGCCTTTGAATTTATTTCTAGTACAAGTTTGACCCTGTGTGGACCCAACTTGGTGCTGTTGAATTATTCTACGGCTGTAAACAGTATCCAATATATTCACATTTATGGCCATATAAACTTTATGAACAACTAAACCACGCACTATTTGCCATGTTTTAATCTAATTTCCAATCAGAATATACGACAACCGACATCGATTAAGAAAAAATTGAGCAGCTTTCCGATTCCTTTGATTTAAAATTCACAACACATTTACAAAAACACACGGTGACAGTATTTTGATCCTAGGATTAAGACTTCGGATTCAGCTATAGTCTTACTAATATTAGAAATGCGAATGTTTGGATGGATGGATGTATGTCGGAAGGTACCTCCAGAACGACTAAACGGATCCCAATGTAATTTGGCATAAATATAGAACATAGTCTTTAAGAACACATAGGCTACTAATTAAGTTTTTTTAGTTGCGCGCGGACGGTGTCGCGGGCAACAGCTAGTCTTATATATAAAATTTTCGTGTCACAATTTTCGTTCCCATACTTCTCCGAAACGGCTTGACCGATTCTCATGAAATTTTGTGAGCATATTTAGTAGGTCTGAGAATCGGCCAACATCTATTTTTAATCCCGCGCGGACAGAGTCGCGGGCGACAGCTAGTTATCTATAAATTAGCGCGATTTTCTTTACAATTCCAAACATTGTATTAGGCAATTGGCACTGGTCCATAATTTTAACTACGTTCTGAGAGTATGGAGATGCTGATATAACTAGAACGTGCCTGAAACTCAGCGTCGTTCATACTGTTAATATAGTACAGGCTTTTATGCTCACATAGTCCATCCATTAGCCTCTACTAGCATACTGCTGAATAAAACGACGACGCTACTATAAATTTAAGCTTCGGACATCAAATGTCATCAATAACAAACAAGATTTCTGTACCTAATATGGAATTAGTATTGGTTATTTATTATAATAATTTGTTTATAACCAATGTCCTTCTGAAAGAGTATATGTTTTGAACTTAGACGAGGAATCTACTTACATGATTTGAAGGAAAAGGTGATAAACGCATTTGAACCTTCTTGAAAACATAGTTACTATCGGAAATTATGTATTTATATTGATTTTTTGTGGACGGTCACAAAAATAGAAAAGATTCATTTGAAGACTTATAGCAATATGGATTATACGAAAGAAGGTATGCGGAAGAAGGCAGTGAATTCAGTAATGATGGCTAAAAGAAATGTTTCGGAGCATAGTCCTCCTTAAGGAAGAAGCACAATAATGATGATATGAATTTAAAGTAATTGCATTCATTATAATTATTTTATGATATACTAGCTGTAGCCCGCGTCTCTGTTTGCGCGGTAAATATAGATAGTAGCCGATTCTCAGACCTACTCAATATGCTCACAAAATTTCATGAGAATCGGTCAAGCCGTTTCGGAGGAGTACGGGAACGAAAATTGTGACACGAGAATTTTAAATATAAAATTAGTCTCAGCAATTGCAGCAATTAAAGTTTAAAGCAAACGTTGCAAAGAAAAACAATTTCATCGTCTGCAAGCAATCTTATCATTGTCCTAGTTGCACTGAATATATTATTATAAGAGTTGGCGAACATCCAATTCAACAGTACGACATTTGTTAAAATAAATATTAAATCAACGTTCATGTTTTCTAGACATAAAATCGCGTTAAAACGCGACAACGCAATTTTCTTCATCAAATACTAAAAGTCATATATGAAGCCATATGGCATCACTTGGTTAATCTGTTTTTATTAATGTTAAAGTTAGAAAACTAGAGAGCAGTTACCTGTAATTCGACGAAATAGCGAATCGACCGCTATCCATGAACATCATCATCATGCAGTTGTAGACGCGTTGCCTACCTGTAATCAACGGTGGTCGGGTTACACAGAAAAAGGATATTTCCCGTTCCTATATATCCCATTCTCAGCCAAATCCCTTTCCCGTCATTTCCTTATAACAAAATGGTAGGAAGGAAAAGTGGATTAAAATAAACCATCCAGCAAGCAAACGTTTGAAAAAAGGAGCTACGTTTTAGATTAAAAAAAACCTTTAAAAATGTAAAAATACCGAACCAAAAGAGGAGAAAATGTCTTATATGTGGTTAATTTCCTTAAAGTTTGCTTTTGAGAAAAATAGTTGGATCGAGTGCCTTCACTTTGCACACTATTCTGAATGAAACTAATACTTACTAAGTTTCTCTTTGTTCGGTCACGTAGTTGTCTAGTCATGAATTTTCAATACCTTTTCAATAGCACTTAATTGAATAAGGTTTCATCCAACTTTCAAATACTTTTAAACTTAATATGCAACATGCTTTGACAACAGTTTAGTTAAATAGACCTCAGGGGTTTAGCACTTGACTCACAATCTGTAGGTCTTGGGTTTGAATGCCGCCATGTACTAATGTGTTTTTCAATTTCCGATTTACGTAGGCACATTTATCCGACGTTCTTACGGTAAAGGAAAACATCGTGACGCCGGCACATATCTGAGAAGAAATTCAAAGATGTGTGAAGTCATGCAACCCGGACTGGGCCATTGTGGTTGACTATGGCGTGGTCATCCCCAACTTAGGGTAGTCTCAGATCCCCTCAGTAGGGACGTATAGTGAGCTGATGATGATGACGATATCACAATGTTCTATAGCAACCAAAAAATAAAATATACGAATTTTAACAAGTTATGTTTATAAAAGATACTATGTTTTTACCAAGTATGAGCACTTTTCGATAATTAATGTATATCCGCAAAAGCTTTTAGAAAATTGGGGCAGAAGCTCTGCGTAAAAATGTTAAACGTTTTTATTTTAATGCCAAACTGGGGACATGTATTTCGCTGAATTTTTACATGACGTAATTCTGACACATCGCCATGAATAATGTTCGAATTACCTGTCTTTTGTTTACATTTTGGGTGCATCGTAAATCTACTGGTGTGTTCAATTTGCGGACGGTCGACTGATGCAGGTTCAGTTTGATAATTTATGGGAAATGAATGTCTATATCATTTCCCATCCAATCAGTTAAATTAAATATTTGTCAAAACACTTATTAAGAACATTGAAAGATTGTCATGAACCCCAAAAGAAACAAAGCTAAATTTCGTGAATTAAATTTAAGTCAAATTTTCTTCTCTGGACTCGCGAATATGTTACGATTAATTAAATTAGATTAATGGGAATTTTTTATAATTTTTTGGACTAAATCTAACATAAGATTGTATATAAAAATGAATCACGACAAATAAACATAAATTCATATATCTTTATGGCGCACCGGGGGAACATAAATTCAACAAATTGCACCAATTTTCAATACGTAATGTTTTTCGACAGTCGTTTGTTTTTAAAAATTGACATTCTATCGCTTTTACTGTGATCCACCTACCTGGGATCGACGCTTCGGAAAATTCTGTTGTGCGTGATGTACATTTTTACACCTGTATTATTTCACAAACAAGAATATTTAGTAAACAAAAACCCATCCATCCATCTAAATATTCGCATTTATTATATTTGTAAGATGACTTTTTTCTCAAAAAGGTATTTTGATGGTAACTCCAAAACGGCTAATCGACAACATTTCGCATACATAAAGAACATAGTCTGGAAGAACACATTATGTTTTTTTTTTATTCCCCGCGGACGGAGTCGCGGACAACCACTGCTGGTAAATTATATTTTTTGTATGGCAATAAAACTACGTATACTAACGGTTCTAGTATATCAATAAGGAGATTCGCCTACTTAATACGAGTACATATATGAGAGATATTTGAGATCCTTCCTGTTGTGATTGTAATAGAGCAAATTTTCTAACCTGATATATAAAGATTTTTTTCTATCCTCATAAAACTGAAACGAAGCAGAGACGCAGAAATGTATTATTCATCAAGCTCTCAACAAATGAATGTAGCATCCGGCGACCATTTGGCATTGTGAATAACGTAAACTTTTTCCATGTACAGTCAGCGTCATATAGATCGTCACAGACAAGATATGCAAATATATAGGTACACCGAAAGTAATCAATTATATCGGTACAACAAAAGTCCTCAAAATAATAGATACATTCACCCTGCTCAAATACATCGGTACATACACAGCGTCAAATATATGAGTACATGCAAGATGCTCATAAATATCGTAGCAGCCACAGCGTCATAAGTAACGAAGCAGTCAAGGTGCGCAAAAATATCGGTACATTTGACAAAATTGAACTCTATCTCTATATACTTGTGATACAATTTGGAATAAACTACTTCTGTTACATTCATTTGACACTTTGCATCAAACCATTTCTCAAAATTTACTAAAAGTGTTCGACGCGGATGACAGATATTAGGTAGATAAAACCAACATCAAATTTTAGTTTGTCATCATATATGCTAGTTTGGTTCGCCGCCGTTGGTACGTAAGGTCGACGGTTCAAATCCCAAGCCACTATTTTTTTTTGCTATTTAAACTTTTTAATTTTAATATGGAAGCACATGTAATTAAACTCTATCGTCGTAGTTATTAGGTACTTTTTGATATTGCCTTGGACTAATGAGTTTGACCGTTAAAGTACTTTTCTATTTCAAACAAAAATGAAGGAGATAAAGCGATGCTATTGGCATGTAATTTGTTTATTACTCATGTTTGTTAAACTTGTACCTGTAAAAATAACACTTTTACTTTTACCTTTTACTGATACTGATTATATTTAAGAAACAAAGAAAAAAACTGAATGTCAATATCCAAACTACATCAAATTTTTGGTCGATTGCAATAAACATTCCAGTGTGCGTGGGCGCGCACACATATCTAGATAACACTTGTACGTATAGTTTCCGCGCGTACCATTCTTAAAACCCGCAAAGACAATCCACGCTCCGCCCACTCACTTCACCCGCGATGGTATGACCTAATTGTTGTTAACTTTATTTAAATTTCTTTTTACCCGACAGCGAAAATTATAAAAAAAAAAATTGTCGAGCAAAATTTTACATTACCAAATTTTTACTGGTTATGAAAAAATAACCCCGTGATTGATAAAATGAAAAAAAGTAGCCTGAGATTCGAACCGGTAAACTTACATATTACGGCAAACATACTAGAATACTGCGCCAAACTAGTATTATATATATTGTGACAAGGCAAAATTTGATATTAGTTAATACGTATCTGTCATATTCGGCGTGACAAACTTTTATATTTAAGCGTTATGACAGGAGAAGAAAAATATTGGGTTGCCCAGTAAGTTCGTGCCGCTTTATAAGGAAAATTGAAACCCTGTTCTCTTAAATTTTTGGAAATGTTTTTAAATTATATTGGTACGACTCTATACCTAAAACGTCTTTTATTATTGGATAAAATTTTAAAAATTAGTTTTTATCTCAACCAATGAAATGAAATTATTCACAATATAGAAATTTTTGTGACGTTTGATAATGGTGGAAATCCGAAAATGAATCCACTTCAGCTACAGTCTATTGTAAGCTTTATATCGAAAATCAGAACGAACTTTCCGGACAACCTATAATGTTAATACAAAGTGTCAAATGAATGTAACAGAAGTAGTTTATTCCAAATTGTATCACAAGTATGTAGAGATAGAGTTCAATTTTGTCAAATGTACCGATATTTTTGCGCACCTTGACTGCTTCGTTACTTATGACGCTGTGGCTGCTACGATATTTATGAGCATCTTGCATGTACTCATATATTTGACGCTGTGTATGTACCGATGTATTTGAGCAGGGTGAATGTATCTATTATTTTGAGGACTTTTGTTGTACCGATATAATTGATTACTTTTGGTGTACCTATATATTTGCATATCTTGTCTGTGACGATCTATATGACGCTGACTGTACCCCCATGCTTGCCGCATATGTTAGTGCTTCCGTACCTTTTTATCTTTATAACTAAGTTAAATACATACACTTTTTTGTCACTTGTACCATGTAAAGGGTGTTGGATAAAAGAATGCTTTTAAGAATTACATATATTAATTATGTTTATTACAATAGGTAACCCTTTTTAAATATACTAACGATTTGTTATTTCCATATTATTTAAAAATATTCAAAATAATTTCTATAATCAATCAATGCTTTTATATTCGGTTCTCATCGTTTCCTTTATCTGACCGATTACCATTTCAAATTGTGTGGACACCCTGTATTTAGCTTTATATTTATCACATATCTGTAAGAAAAGTGGACGTAAGTATTTGAGTACTAGATGGTCGAGTGTCGGGAACATGTGGTGGAGGGTATGCTCGCCAAAGAGCGTCACTACTGCAAACGTATTCCTGTTTATGTCCTTTCTATCGATAAGTGCCTCCACTTGATGCTCACCCCAGTCAGGGGTTTCATTTCTGAAAAGGGATAAAACTTTTAAAATATTGTTACTACCAAGTCAACATTTCAAAAGTAGGAAAACTATTAATAGATACTTCACGAGCCAAAAAGATTAGATTTAAAAGTTGCCAGAAACAATAATCATCATCTCCCTGTCCTTGTCCCACTTATGTAGGGTCAGTGCAGCAGGTTTCCGTCTTCCAAATCAGTTAATGCTAGTACAGTAATTCCAGAAATAAACATAAGGATTCTTTAAAATGACGTCACCTCTCCGGCTCCACCGAGAGGTTCAAGCCTCAACTAATTTTGGAATGAATATGCCTTAGTCTTTGCTGGCTCATTACAGATTAGGCGCCTTAATTAATCTAGACTAATTACTTGATGAAGATTAACACAAAACCAATTACTTAATGACAAACTACGTTAGATGAGTCATATTTTATTTAACCTTGGCTGATCACCGTCCTTTATAGCATCTGGATGTTGATGCGCAGCATTTACTCCAATTAAATGAAAAAGCAGACTTCCCGCGCATATGATCCAAAACCAAACGTATAAAACTTTGGTTATAGGACTGCCGGTAATAAGCCACATCCACAATGGCAAAAGAAATCCTAGGCAATCATGCCAGCTATAGTGTTTCCTTAAAAAATCTTCTCTAATAAATATAGAGATAAACCTGCAAAAGTGAATTATTTAAATTTACATAAGTTTATAGATGTAAATACATTGAGTAATGTCATAAAAATAACGTTAAGTTTTTTTTTTTTATTATTATGGCTATTAATAAATCAATTGTAAATTGTATATTGCATAATAACGTATTTCAAAGACATATTGTTTATGTTTTCGTAATCTAACAACAAATTAGTATTTCTAAAATACAAATTAGATTATAAATAAAAAGTGAGAGAGAAAAATAAAGAATTTAAACATATAAAATTAAACACACAAAACAAACCTTTTAATAAAAAGTGTAAAGAATATGAATGGAAAAAATAAAAATTCAGTAATAAAACCGAGTCTAGCATACACCGGCTTATTTTTTCTGGGATTATATTGCAGGATTGGTTCTAAGGAGCTGATTTCAAAATCCATTAGAGTATTTGTATATAAATGGTGCGATAATACATGCGACACTCGGAAATCTCTGAAAGTTCAAAAATGTTTGAACTAAATTTAGACTATTAAATAAAAAGATTATTAGAAAAACGATCGAGCGGTCACCTGAAATCGTTGAAATAGCATAGTTACCGTTGCCCATAGACATACGCAACTGCATATGCGTTGCCTACCTTTAATCGACGGAGGAGAGGATGCACAGAAAGAAAACATTTCCATGCATCCTCTCGTCCGGAAAGTCCACTTCCACTTCCCTTCCTTTTCTTATAAGAAAAATGGTAGGAAGGGAAAGAGGACTAAGTTAGGCCTCCGGAACGCACACTCATCAGAGGAAAAGCAGAATTGCTTCCACTTCACGTCTTCTGTATGGTCGTGGTATTTCACCGGGCGAGCCGGGTCAATTCGTGCGAAGATGTTAAAGCGGGCTCTACCACTGTTAAAACATATTGTGGAAACAACAATTTTTGGGCCTTTTAAAAAGTGATACACTGACTTAATCAACAGGGTGCACAAAGTCATCGCTTACCTGTATGACGACATAGTGAGATTGAAAAGAAACATTCTCCAGTTAGTTTTGCGGTGGATGAAGTTATGACAAGCTACAGTCAGTAATGCCAAACATATAGATGCGATAATATACCACAACTGAGCTAGCCAATAATTTTCAACCCAACATGCCAATGCAGAATAACATAGAAGAGATAAAAATAATCCGTCAGTTATTAAATCGGCTGTTCTTGAAACATGTTTCGGGATTTTTGATAGTTCTTTATAAACTTCTCTTTTTAAGGTCCTATAAAATCCATCATCTTTAAAGGTGAACGGAGAATTACGCGGGGTCTTCGCGTCTCTTACATAATATTTCTCAAGGATTTTTTCGGTTGCCGGATTTAAATGATGAGATTCAAAAGCTTCTGTTATATCGGTTCCCTGAAATAGGGAAAAGGAATAACATATTAAAATTATTAAAAAAGTAAGCAGTAAAAAAAAACAGATTTCAATTTTGCAGTTTTTTAAATCCAAAGTAAAATTTCAACAAGTAAAAATTTGACCATCCTTGGCAATGACTGCGAATGTAAAACAAAAAACCTTACCTTTGTTAATTCCAGCCATTCTTCTCCTCCAGGATGTTTGTTTAGGAAACTTGTTACGTCGTACAATTTGTCGTGAACTCGCCATAGACCTTCTGCTCCGTCATCTAATGCCTTACCTGTTAGCCATTGTATAGGATCTCTCATGCCAGTATCTCTCAGAGATGGATATTTCAATTGGGGAAAGCTAACATGAGTTTTCTTATCCCTAGCCCGAGCATTTGCGATTTCATCCCACTTAGATTTCATAGCCACCTTTAAATATAATTTAAAAAAAATGGTATCACAACACTATACAATATTTAGACATTAAGAAATTATAAAATGAATAAAATTTGTTTAAGCAATATTAGTACGACAACCGTTCGATTAGGAAATAGTACAAATTGGATCTGTTGAAGACAGTTAACTATTCAGGTCATTAATTAAAGTTATCTTACTCTTCATAGAAACGCAATTAGTATCAACAATATTATACGATAACGTCGCTCCTATATTACTACATCAAAATTAAATGTAGATAGAATTAGCTAGCAATATCATAATAAAATTAAAATTCAACCACAATATTCAAAGTATCACTTCTTGGATGTTTGAAGATATCTCCGGAACGGCTAAACGGATCTTGATGAAATTTGGCACAGATGTAGAACATAGTTTTGAAGAACACATAAGCTACTCATTAATTTTTTTTTTAATTCCGCGCAGACGGAGTCTTGGGTGACAGCTAGTTTTATTATAAACCAGTTTAAAAAGTTAAAAGTGTAATTAATTAATATACTTTTAAGATTGAAATCGTAATTCAGAAATCTGCAAATTTTCATCTTTTTAGATTATTAAGACTTAGTGTATTCAAAACGCTGGAATTTATAAGGAATGTAGAATTAGTAAAAACGATAAGCAAAACAACATTATTGTGGACATATTTAACCCAAAGTTTCAAATTTTATTAAACAATTTCGATGATATAACGTTGATATCTTTAGTGTTTGTTTATATATTTTAATGATATTAGGGAGGTTAGGTTCATAAGTATAAAAGCCAATGTTCCAATGTGTAAACAACAGTTCATAACGAATTTTACTATAGGATTCGCAAACTTACATAATTCTAGCAATGCCGCCTAATAGTGAATATTTGGCCATTGCTACAAAACGAGCCGAGGAAAAGAAAACCCACGTCAGTTTCCCTCAGTTGGTGTACCCTTCGCTCAGAGACGATGGCCTAAGAGATCCAGTGCAATGGTTAACAGGAAAAGCTATGGATGATGGTGCAGAGGGTATCTGGAGGGTACACGATGGATTGTATGACCTTGAACCTTTTCTTCAAATTCATCCAGGAGGTGCAGAATGGCTAGAATTAACAAAGGTAAAAACTGGTTCCTAAAAACGCACGTTACATGTTTTCTCTATAACAGCAGGAAAATAAAATTTTTGATCATAGTTTGTTAACTTATTTGTTACATAGTCTTGTCATCATAAATTTGGAAGTCATTGAATTAATTTAGTATGCCGTTGATGTAATTACAGGGAACAGACATAACAGAGGCCTATGAATGTCACCATCTGAATCCAGCTGTCAACAAAGTACTGGAAAAATACTATGTTAAAAAAGCAAAAACGCCAAGAAACTCACCTTTTACTTTCAAAGATGACGGATTTTTCCGTTCATTGAAACGAGCGGTTTGGACGGAACTCCAAAAGACGCCGAAGCACATACACAAAAGAACTGATAGGATTATAGATGGATTATTTGTTGCTTTCCTGATATCTTGCGCTATATCATGTATATCCAAGAGTTATTGGATAATTATGGCATCATATTTATCAGCATCTTTAAGTTTAGCTTGGCTCACGGTTGCAGCTCATAATTATATTCATAAAAAAACGAATTGGAGGATGTATCTTTTTAACTTCAGCTTATGGTCTTACAGGTATTTGGCATTTGTGATGTTTATGTCGCTATTTATTTTATTTGAGGACATTTCTAACCTAATTGTTTTTTTTTCAGAGATTTCAGAGTTTCCCACGCCCTATCTCACCACCTTTACCCGAATACTCTTATGGATTTGGAAATAAGTGGATTCGAGCCATTCGTTTTTTGGTTGCCATTGAAAAATCGATTCTACGGAAAATTTGCCATCATCATCGAATTAGCAACATTCGGACTTATTTTCCCAGTTAATTTCTTAAAACGGTAATTTCTGCAGAATTTTAGATTAATACTTCTTTCAAATGTTTGTCCCTTGATAATCATTTCTCAATTCGTTGTAAGATGCTTACAATATTTTACCACAATTAATTTTTTTCAATATTTTAGGTTAATTTTGAACTTTTTGCGTAAAGATTTCTTCTTGAATCATTATCGATGGCACGATGTTCTTGGTTTCCTAACACCGGTCTGGATGTGGGTTATAAGCGGCTGCAGCTTTTACGATGCATTTATAATGTGGCTATGGATTATTTGCACTGCTAGTTTTATATTCTTCAACATTGGATCAAACGCTGCTCACCACCATCCAATTTGCTTTAGAGATGGCGATGAAGTCGAGTAAGTTTTTAAAGTTCTTGATTCTTTACTAGGAAATTGCATGCAATAAGTAATTAGATCTTGTTCAGCCAGGAAAATTGTAGACCTATTGAAAATTAGCAACAGGATTTGCAAAATAAACGGGTCGGTACAATCTGTACCAGGACCTATTTTTTTTTGCATTGCATCAAAACAGTAAGATCTTACACATGTAACAGTAAAAATATGGAACCTCGTTTTTATCATCAAATCATAATTTCTCATTTTTAGTGATGTCACTCGTGACTGGGGTCTTCATGAAGTAGAGGCAGTCATGGACCGTCGAGACATCAACACCAGTTTCTTCAGAGTTATGACGTTCTTCGGGCATCACACACTGCACCATTTATTCCCAACTTTGGATCACGCTGTCCTAGAATACATGTATCCCGTATTTCTGCAACATTGTGAGAAGTATCGTGCCAAGTTTCGTGTCACCACGCAATTCGATATGGTTGTACAACAAATTAAATTAACAGCAATGAAAACACCTACTCTTCTTGAAAAGAGTAATTGAGTAGTTAATAAGCAGCTGATTATCCTTGGGGTCCTGAGAACAAAATCTCTCTATAAAACATATTTTCATTCCTATATTTGAAAAAAATAGCGATAACAATATATTTTGGAAGTTTTTAGTCTCAGAAACTCATGGTAAATAATGCAAACACTACTTTTATAATTCTTAAATAAATACCTTTAACACATAGGCTACCTATTAATTTTTTTTAATTCCGCGCGGACGGAGTCGCGGGCTACACCTAGTTTTTTTATACAACGTCAGTCAATATAGAACAAACAAAGATATGCCATAAGGTTATCCACTCTTTGATTGTAAAGTCATATTTATTATCATTTTGTTTAAGTGCAGAATGAACGAAAATAAAAAAAACTTGTTATTTTTTTAATTTACTGTTTTTAAAACATGAAGATTACAATTATTTTTATAATACGATAAGATTATATTAAAAACATAAATATTTATAACACAAAATGTTATCCCAGCACTGTGTTGATTTGAACTGTTTTTAACAAATTTTACAAATGACATTTATTTTTTTTAAATCTTACAATTCCTTCATCGGTGCCACATAATATATTGCCATCTTTTTCTATAGCTGCAGCATATACGTTTTCTAATGTAACTAAACGATCTATAGTATTTAATTTATCATTAATTCTAAAAATACCATTAGGCGATGTGAAATATAATTTACCATTAGCATCTGTATTCATGCCATTGACTACATCATCGCTTAAATTCAATATTTCCTTATTCGATTTGTTATATTTAAATAAACCAGACGAATTGGAATAATAGATGTTTTTATTCTCATCTAGAGCGATCAGCATAGCTCGTGTATCTTTTAATTCTTCAACTCTGTTAATTACACCGTCTTTATATAAATATGCTTCTTCCTTTGGGTAAGTACTGTAATATAGTCCGTCTTTGTAGAACATTTGCCATATACTTTGACTTGTCGATGCTAATAGATTAGCTTCTTTTGTTTTTAAATTAAAATTGTAAACACCGCCTTTAGCTCCTAAATAC
This sequence comes from Papilio xuthus, assembly GCF_000836235.2. NCBI lineage: Eukaryota > Metazoa > Arthropoda > Insecta > Lepidoptera > Papilionidae > Papilio > Papilio xuthus. The sequence continues at coordinate 3,135,073 of NW_013530872.1, forward strand.
ACTTTACCTTTATCTTGGTCAACAGCTGATGCGAATCCATCTTTAATAGCAGACACAGTGTTAAATTCTTTATTATCCAAATTTAGATATGCCAACTGAAATCTTTCATCTTTGGTATGAGTTGAATAGCTAAAGAATAATGTATTCGTCGTGTAGTCGATACTAAATTGATATGGGCTGTCTACATTTGTTTTTAATACTTCTTTTGTGTGCATATGTCCGTTAATAGTGACGCCATCACATTTCTCCTCGGCTGCCTGCACTGTGGCCAGTGCGATAGCCGCAAAATAAACTAGAATCATCTGAGAACAAAAATTGAGTAATTATTATTTAATTAAGAATAGCTGTCGATTGAAAACACAGTTAGGAATATCAAAGACTAGAATACAAGGAAGTTATTGCCAGTACACTTCTTGTTAACTCGTTAATTATTTTGCAATCTATGTATTTTAAATCACCTTTAGTAGCAATCGTTACTTTGTTACTATCGAATTTACATATTAATTCTATTATGTTTGTTTAATATTAATTTCATTTTTACTTAAAGCACATTGTCGATTGTTATATTTTTAAAATAGTCTAGAATTAATTTCAATAAATTATTAATAAATATAGACACTTACAGTGTGAACTGAATACTTGAACGCTTGAAGAAGAACTATAAAGTAAACATTTCGTAGCATTTAAAATAAATCATTAATAATGACCTAACTCACGGGTATTAACCTGTTATCATATAACAAAGGAAAATATGTGTACTTTTATGTTTATTTTCTTGGAATAAACAGAAATAGGAACTTCGGTGGCTCAGTGGTCAAGCACTTGACTTGGAATCTGCAGTTCCTGGGTTCGAATCCCGCCATGTACCAATGTGTTTTTTTCGATTTCCGATTTACATATGTACATTTATCTGACGTTCTTATGGCGAAGGAAAACATCGTGATGCAACCTTCACGTATCCGAGAAGAAATTCAAAAATATGTGTGAAGTCAACCAACCCGCACTTGGCCAGCGTGGTTAACTATGGCCTAATCACCCTTAAGTAAGGGTAGGCTCCGAGCCCCTCGGTGGGGACGTATAGTGAGCTGATGATGATGAAACTGAAATGTATGTAGAGCGATCCTGCATCAACTCACACAGAACGTTTCTTAATTTAGGTTGTTTTTTAACACTTTCTTTTCAGAAGAGGAAAAGAGTAATTACAGTAAGTAATGTCAAATTTTATCAAACCTAAAACCTACATATCTTTTTGCTTGATTTTACTATTGACGGTTTGACAAAACAACATTTGATCTTATGAAGAAAAAAATATTTAAAATGAAATTGAAAAATAATATGCCGCCTTCTGTGGTAAATAACGTGTTTTTTATTTACTTTTTGAATTATAATAATATACCACAGTTCTGTGAGGTTATTCCCTCTAACATTAGAGTAGGGGAATATTTTATACAATAATCTTTGAACTAATTAATGTTCTATTCTTGAGCTACGAGTTGACTCCGTAATCTTAATTGGCCAGGCGGTATAAATGTTATCACGTCTGCAGTGTGTAACAAAACGGTCATTTCGTCAACAAGATATTTAATAACAAGTAGCTTTATTTATAAAAAAGAATGCTTATTATTCTTTTATTTAATAACTACCTGTCGCCCGCGACTCCGTCCGTCCATAAAAAAAAACTTAATTAGTAGTCTATGTTTTCTTCCAGACTATGTTCTACGTCTGTTTTTTTTACAATATAAGGTGGCAAACGAGCGAGCGGCCCCCTGAAATCGCTGAAATAGCGAAGTGACCGTTGCCCATAGACATAAGCGATTGCATATGCGTTGCCTGTTAATCGATGGAGGAGAGGATGCAAAGAAAGAAAATATTTTCCCTTTCCATGCATCCTCTCATCCGTCGATTAAAGGTATGTGCCAAATTCCAGCGAGATTTATGTAGCCGTTCTGGAGATACCTTCGAACAAACATTCATCCAAACATTCGCATTTATAATAATAGTAAGATTATCAATAAAATTTTAAAAACAAAACAGTAGATTTTGTTCTTTCAATCCAAAAACAGCAAAAAAAAGGCAAGAAAAGGGGACCTAATGAAAAAGAACTATAGAGTTTTCAATATGAAAAAAGCTTCATAAACGAATAAGAAAATAACTAATCCTGATTAAATAAAGTTAATACACATATATTAAAATGAAAAAGATGAATAAACACAAATAACATATAAAATAGGTAATGTTTTTGCTACCCTTACAGAGTAATTACTTGGCTTTATAATGAGAATTCACGCTCAGGAATTATAACAGGCCGTAATGAGGGTAAGTGCTACTTAGGATGGAACTTTACAACATTATATCATAATGTCATTGAGAAGTGTATCCTAATTAAATATTTTAAAGATCATAAAACTATTTTATTAATGATTTGTAAGCGTTAATGAACGGAGTTGTATAAATGTACTAAAGTACTCGTAGTTTAAAAAATCATAAAATATTTTACATTCCAAAATTACTATTATAAATGCGAATGTTTAGATGGATGGATGGATCGATGTTTGTTTGAAGGTATCTCCAGAACGACTGAACGGATCCTGCTGAAACATGAACATACTCTGGAAGAATACATAGGCTACTAATTGAGTTGTTTTCAATACCGCGCGTACGGAGTTGCGGGCGACAGCTAGTATGAAGATGCTATCGTTATAATAATGATTTTTTTTTACAATAATTTGATTCCTTGTTTCTAAAGGATCTTATCATTCTTATCAAATGTCTTGGCGGCCCAAGGTAATCGGTGCGCTACACAGTGCCCTCTCCCCGCATCCCGATACACCACGCTACACCAAAAATTGTGTCACAGAACACGCGATTCGCGCGATATTCAGAGCCGCCAATATATCTGAAATGTACAGTACCTAAAATTCTTTTAAGATAGCGTTAAAAGGTAGCTGCATCTTATTAAACACAAGAATGGAATAGAAATATTATTATTCGTACTTAAACAGAAAAAATATTATTATTAATTTAAAACAACAAGTAAAAATATCTATATGTTATAGAAATAAGTTATTTAAGCGAAAGTAAACGCTTAAATTTTCGGTCTTGCTTATTTACGTACACAAGGATTTTTATCACCGACAGTGTGTAATAAAAAACAGACGCCCCGCCGCCCATTGTTCAGTCACACCAAGGCTTCACGTGCACTCCCACTTTGTTTGTTGTAACGAATCATTTCTTTTTTTTCTATTAAAATACTGCAAACAAAGGCGTACAAATAACTTCGTTGAATGTTCTGACAAAAATTAATAAAATATTAAAATTGAATAAAAAGTAATGCAAACGAAGTCATTATAGGATACATAGGTACCGAGGCTTACAACTGATATTTAATAGATCTTACTATAATAATATTGTAAATGCGTATGTTTGGTTGTATGGATGTCTGTTTGAAGGTATCTCTAGAACGGCTGTATAGATTTCGCTGAAATTTGGCATAGATGTAGAACATACTCTAGAAGTACAAATAGGCTACTTATTAAGTTTTTTTTAATTACGCGCGGACGGAGTGGCGGGCGACAGCTAGTATTGTTTATTTCCTTGCTGAGTTATATGTTTAATGATTTTTAGTTAAATGTCAAGTTTCTAATCTATAGAAACCCAGCATGAATATACTGTCTCAAGATTTTAATAAAAATATAAAAATTTTAATGGAAACATTTTATATTTTTATTAAAATTTATAAATATGATGAAATTTCGTACAGTACAGTACATTGTGTTTTCATTATTTTATTAAGTATGCTTAATATATTATTCTTAAGTTCTTTCAATTTATTTTTAGTTCGTTAAACAATTTCGGAAAGCTGCCGCCTGTTAAAATTAATTTATAATGCTTCGTTAGGCATAGCACTCGACATTCTAACTTCTTTAAAGCCTGGTGCCAAAAACATGCTTAACTGCCTAAACAGAAAAGAAGGGGAAACAGATTTCCCCGCCAAAACATAATGTAGTTACATTTTAAAAAAAAGATAAAACAGACGACAAGATCATGCACATCTTTCAAGAATATATAACCTAATAGAACTAACACACTTGTGACAACTATTCTTTCAAGGAATAAAAAAGAAAAATGTAACCGGAAAAAAAATCACTTACCTTTAAAAATTCAGAAAAAAAAATACTGTACAACTTTCATTTTGTTCACAGGTTGTCGGAGTATACAAATCCATTAAACTTTAAAAAATGTTCTTTGATAAGATGTTTACTGGGTGACATAGAAAACACTCAGGGGAGATATAAATAGTTATAAGTGTACGGCGGGTAACCTGCAGCGTGATAGATGTTGTTTATTCACTGAGTTTTCGGCATCGACATTTCACTGAAGTTTAGTTGGAAAAATAAAATAAAAATTCTTTATTGGACAAAGAAAAAACGTTTTTCACAAAATTTTGTGGCCTCTATCTCCGGAACTAGTTGAAACTTTCAGGAGACAGTGCCTTCTCATTTTTTTTTATTTTACTTCAAATTTTAATATTTTATTTATAGAACGAGTAGGCGTCAAGTCTTCAATTTACATGGTTACATCTTCAGAGTGTAATTAAGTAATGCAGTACTTATAAATATCGCCATTTATTTTTAAATCACTCTACAATATTTTGATCAAAGAGATTAAAACAATATAAGTGGTTTTAGAACATCGTTATAGCGGGATGCGAGTTGAGGGCACAAACTTGTTAATCACTCATAGTCCTTAAACGTTCTCAAAGGCGTCCCTAAGTGTAGATTCGGTACGAGATTCTTACAGTAATTTCTTTGCTAAGCATAATTTGATGATTACTTAATCTGTCGCAAAACCTGTGAGATGATGACTTAATCTTTCACTTAGCATGTAAGCTACACTAAGTTAACCCCTAATTGACCAATTAATATTTCTAAGTACAACAGTAAGTGATTGTTTTAAATTATTTAAATTTATTAAATTAAAATTATCAGTTCATTAAATAATAACTGCCAATGAACGGACATAGAAGCAGCTGCGTTAGAACCCTTCAAAATTTCTCTAAAGAACTTAATTTTATGCTCCAGATGGTGTTACTTTATGATTAGGGATTTCATCCTGAAGGACTTTGTTAAAGTTGATGGACGAAGTAATTAAAATTAGTTTTTGACACGAACAATTAAAATGTTCATATTAATTTTTAAAAGCGTTCACAATTCTATTATTTGTTTACTAGCGGTCGCCCGCGAATTCGTCCGCTCCAAAAACAAGATAATTGGTAGCTTATGTGTTCTTCCAGACTATGTTCTATATGTATGCCAAATTTTATCGAGACCCTTTCAGCCGTTCTGGAGATACCTTCAAATAAAGATCCATATAAACATTCGCATTTATAATATTCGTAAGATTGTATGTACTACGTAGGTTTTCATGATGTAAAAGCAGTTAAATATTGCCGAAACACAAGCTATTTTCAAACGAATACGGGACAATATGAATTTGTACAGGGATTGCGGCAATAACGATTAGACAAAAAATTACGCTGACGATTATTTGCGTAATACGTAATGTATCGGCAACTATTCAATTCTTACTCATCATACTGGCTTAAAATAATATGAAAATAAAGTTCATATAAAATTTCCACGTGCATGAAATCAAATAAAATTTCATTTCATATTCAACAAGCATCCTCGGACAGCGTTGGTCAAATATTTCATTATATTATATGTAAAAAATTTACCACACAAAAAATCTCTGACGTCACATAGACAGCTGATTTTTGTTTTTTGATGTGTTTAAAATCGAATTATTATTATAAGGAGTAGACCTAAACCAGCGATAAAGGGATCGTCGTGTGGATACCCCTTAATAAAACTAAACCCACGTCCTGTACCTCAAAACCCGTGAGGAAACAAACGAATCGAATCAGTCACTTAAATCTTACGATGTAGGAATGGAATAGACATACATACAAACTTATTAACGTAATTTAACCGTCTTGTTAGTAATGGAAACAAAAAACATGTATAGATAACCATAAGCAAATTATGGCATTTAGCTATATTAACAGCAACTAAAAGTTAACACTTTCGTTGAACGACTTTCAATAGCACGTTGGCTGGAAAAGCGTGATTTTGAATTTAAAATAGGTTTCACGGCATTCAAAGTTGCCGCGCTCATTTCAGTTTATTTGAAAAGTTACTTAATTTACAGCTTTCACACCTAATTATGGTCCAAATATTATTAATTTCTTTAAATTAAATAACTTTAAATTTAATAGTAAGCTGACAAGTAGCAATCGATTGTTACTGGCATTGGCTAATGTTCCAATTTTACAAATATTTGCGATTTAAATAATTACTTTACTGTTATATTTTTGAGTTGAGGTTAATTCTTTCACCGTGTCTATTTTATTCCAAAGTTTCAAAGTCAAAGACAAACAGGGATGACAATTTGTTTTATACAAAGATTTTGGTCCCGGAAACCCATATTCAATCGTAATTATTCTTATTTCTTAGTACATTTTTGCGTACAAATTTCATCTCATTTACCTTTAAAGAATTTTAAAAAGTACATTAGAATCAAAACAAATTACTATAGGTGTATGCAATTATCCCTTTTCAAGTTACCAAGATCAATGTAGGCAATAAAACGTATACAGAGGTACATCGACACAAATAAATCCTGGAAGTCGGATCTCATTATTACTCCCACGGGTCAATATTATCACTTCCACTGATATAACTCGACCTTTCGTTTTATATGCTTTGAACGGAAAAATACCTAATGACGTTTATCTCCATGTTTTCATCTGACTGGAATGATGAACAAACACACAAACAATACTACAATTACTTTTTACATTCGAATTTTAATGTAAAGCTATTCTTCTACGTATCATTAATAAATGGTATATTTGCGTGTAATATTCAAATAATTATTAATTATTCATGAACATATTTACATTGCTTATAACGAAAATTCAATTTACAAAATTGTTTTCTGTCTATCTGTCTGCAATTCTGCGTTTGTTTCGTCCAAAACGGCTGGGTCGATTCTGATAGGATTTAACGTACCTAATGTATACGGGAATATAGTAGGTTTATTTCTTAATTTTGTCCTGACGGAGACGCAAGCAACCGCTAGTATATTACTAAGGTTATTAATTGTCTTAAAACTTACGTGATAAAGATAAAAGTAACAAACAAGTCCGTAATAAACAATAAGTAAAATGACATCAGTTACCATCGTAAAAATTATTACAGTTGTTTCTCGTAAAGTTAGCAGACAGAATCCAGGTCAATATAATATATAACAAATACTGAAACCTTAACGATAATAATTTATCTTATGAAATTAAAATGATTTTTATAAAATAAAAAGTCACGTAGTCTCTGACGATTTTATACTCTACACTAAAGGCAAGTAGAGTCATATTTTTAAATATATTTGAATAAAGAAAACTTGTACCGAGCGTTCGAAATAAGCAATTTGAATTATATTAATATTATTCCTTGATTACAGTAAAGGTTTAGAGATTAAGTTGCCAGTGTTAGTTACTCTATCAAGTATAACACGGCAGTCTTCAAGAGTAGAGTGAATATTTACTAAGATAGCGCGTACTATTTTTAGGCCAAATCACCTTACTTCACCTCCGGTAGGATCGTGGTAAAACTCTAGTTTATTCATTGTAAAAAAGTGAACAAATTAATAAAAGCTGCGAAGCATAGTTAAAATGAAAGCTGGAATATTTAACCAATTAAAATAGATATAAATTAAACATATAATAAAGCTACTGTTAACTAAGAGATGTAAAATTTTATCTGATAAAATATTCAGATCAAATATTATCATACCATTATTTTAGAGAAATCCGATAGCAAAAATTAAAACATTTTTTACACCAAAAAAACGGGTTACTTTATATCGAAAAAAATGTAAGATCCTACTTTCTATACAAATGTTATAAATAATCTATACAGCTTTATTTACGGAGAAGAAATCGCTTTCGTATGATTAAATGACTGTACTATAAGTGCATCATCTTTATATATATAATTCTTCTGTGAGTGTGTATGTCACTGAACTTCTCTCAAACGACTGGACCGATTTTGATGAAATTTTTTGTGTGTGTTCAAGGGGATCTGGGAATGGTTTAGATTCACAATTTTGTCCGCTGGACAATGTTTTTTTAATTAATTTTTAATTTATTAGTAGTTGTTGATTTTGGAATGTTTTACATTGGATCCGACAGACGGCGCCACCATCGCAGTGTCAATTTTTTTTAGTCAGTTTCAAATTAAAGACTAGTAGTAGACAGGACAACGTCTGTCGGGTCCGCTAGTAAAGGTATAAAAGTCTGAGAATATAAAATTTCAACTACATTCTTTGTTACAAATCTAGTATATTTTCTACCATTAAATCGCAATTGCTAAAAATCGTATCGTTATAAAATATCGCCCTCAAAGCGCCCGACTACGTATTACTTCGAGAGTGGAAAGCTGAAAATTGTACGCTCGGAAAGACATTAAGCTTCCTTCATCTGCACTCCATTGATTGATCAGGCGTCTGGTTTGGAACTGGTCGGAAATTGTGACCTAAGCTGAAAATTGAATTGTTGATTAATCGAAGCGTATCGAAGCGAACTGTTTAACCGAAGTACGTTTAAGTGCAATTCCCTTAGGATTTTCGTATCTCAATGCGAAATTGGTATTTGAAAATTGACACGCGTGTTTACCATGCTTGTAAACGTAATTTCAAAGATTTTATGAAATCGGGTGACCACACGGTTAAAGCAGCCTAATTTTATACGTTCATCTTATCACAACTTCCTATTTAATCATATCAGAACTATTTTAAAATTATAAACATGTAATAAAAATTGTATTTTAATTTAATAATACGCCAATAATGGTTAAGGATACGGATTTCCGATCACGAGGTCGAGGGTTCGAATTCCGTCCTTCGACTATTGTCGTAAACTATATACTAACACAAGCCTACAGCTTAGTTGGAGTGATAAAAGAAATATTAGTAAATTCACAAAAAAAATGTATTTAGGTGTGTTTCTTTATAACACTCTGTAGTACTAGATTCCAAGCATTTATCATGATTAAATAAACCACACGAAGTCTAAAACGCAAAGTATTTTTTAAATAACCCTCTCTTTACGGAACTAATACAAAGTTAGAAAGTAGGCCAAACTTGAATACAATAAAGGCGAAGCTGAATAATAAAATATTCACAAACTTCTGATAACTCAGCTGCTATATTTAAGATTTTATTAATATTGGATAAATTTGGATCATCGTACATCGTATTTCTATGGTGAATTACGACTTTTTTCTTGATATGCTTTTGATATGGATCATAAGCACAATGCATTTAAAATATATCCACATTAAACTGTTTAAACTTACGCGAGACATTATTAACTACTATAAAAATTCAAGTACATGACGGAATTTGAACCTAAGATATGTAGATTACAAATCAAGTACTTAACCCCTGAGCCACCGCCTCCCGACCGATGAATACATCTTACTAATATTATAAATGTAAATATTTGGATCTGTATATGGGTGGATGGATGTTTGTTAGGAATCTCAAGAACGGCATGGATCTCACTGAAATTTGACATGGTAGAATATAGTGTGGAAGAACACTGGTAGGTTACCAATTCGATTTTTTTCGCTACATTTTGACGGAGTCGCGGGTGACAGCTAGTATGAATATAAACATTGTAAAATGAAAATAACAACTGGTCAACAATGCCTAAATAGAACACGACCGCTAACATAACATCGCAACCGATGTTTTTGCCAATGATTGATGAATTACTGATTGATATTGATGACTTGTGTTTGTGACTAATATGGCGATCTATTGTTGATTAGATACGAGCTTGTAATGTTTAGCTTAACATCTATTTGTATAACAATAACGTGTATACATACTAGTAGGTATGTATCCTGTCAAATGAAGTAGAATTACACTAAGTGCGAATTAATCCTCCTCCGTGGGTGACAAAGTCGCGGACGACAATTATAAAAAAAAATGGTTTAAACATTTATTGCTTGAATAATTCAGTATTGAAGTATTTCTAAATTTGCTATGCTTTTGCTGACGTTATTTGCATACGTGTTTAAACACACACTATTAATTTTCATAATTTATTAGGCTCATGCACTTTTCGAAAATACCGCGATTTCCATTTGAATTTGAAGTAATAAATATTCATTGTTTTAATTTCAAGCGCCTACTGTTTTATAATTGCAATATGTTGCAGTATTGTATAAATGCTAGTATAAAACATTAGTTTGCTTAATAATTCCGTGTTTATATTTTTAAAACTAACGTTTGATTAACTTAGCTTACAAAACGTAAAATAAATTTTCATTACGAAATACAATGACTTACCAACCGTTACTACTTAATAGCAAACAAAGTCATAAAATCTCTTTTTTAAATGTAATCGTTTATACAATCATATATATCTTGTAAGTTTAAAACACATTTTTACGACAAAGGTTTTAAGATACCATCGTCGCATAAGAAAATTGAATTCGGGTAATAATTCTAAACATTTGCTTATGCGTTAAGTTGAAATTGCTGCAATAAAAATGTGCGAGAGCTCCCTAATTTATGCCGGCATTACGGCAATTTCGGTCTTTATAGAAATTGACTGTTATTTTACATAAGAAATTTTGCAAGAGAGAATTCATTTCCGCTTTTTAAAGCAGAAAAAGGATACGGTCTCTCGTGAAACCATAAACGATATTATTAAGTGGATACAATTTGTTTATTCATTCGTTAATAGACTGCTATGTTTTTTATTCAAGTAAAACAATGCTGTAGTCTTTTGTTTCAACCCATATTATAATAGGCCAGGATTATAGTCGCAAAGGACATACATGTAATACGAAATAATAATCCATATTTCGTGGTTTAACTATACCGTTTCACGTTCATATGTGTATTTATCCGCAAGCCGCCTTTGTTCCGTTTCTGTAACCGAGGGACTTTCACTGGTAGGTAGATGATGTGTGCGGGTTATATTGTAGCTTATTTCTTTCAGTGATACGCCGACAAAGTCGCGGGCGACCGCTAGTTCTAACTAAGAGATAAAGTCAAACAAACAAGGCTCTGCGCTTCGCTTGCGGTTCTTCTTTTTAATTTTCAACATAAAACAATCAAACCCAAGGTCAAAACACAAAGATACTTAATTTAAAATTTTCAGAAGTTTTTATAGCACCGAAGAAAACAATGAATCTCTGTTCATTAATTAAATAAGCTATAAATTAAGATTCCAACATAACTTTGGATTGAGTTTAAAACCATTGGAATGAGCAGTTTTAGGGAGAAATGAGTACTGAAGACAGTTTTATTATTTTAGGGATTTCAATTCCTACATTGCAACAGTTTCATTTTTGAAAATCTTACTAATATTATTAATACCAATGTTTAGATGGATGGATAGACGGATGTTTGTTCGGATCTCGATGAAATTTATCATACATACATAACATAGTCTGAAAGAACACATAGGCTTGATTGAGTTTTTTGTAATTCCGCGCAGACGTACTCGCCGGTGACCGCTTGTGAGTAATATTTTTTATAGGAGAAGGGGGGCAAAAAAGCAGCGGGAACATCGAGGTGTTCATCGACAAATAATTCAACTAATTATAAACAGTTTAACCTTTAGATTATATTACTGTAATACTATATATACTTGTATAGTACCCAGGACATCGTAGCAGGCAGAGTGTAAAAAAAACAATAAAAAATGTTCTCACGTAGTTAAAGATCGATATTGAAACATTTTATTGCCCATAACGTCTATATTGACTTTATTTCATACATTTATGTCTACCTCTCAGATCATGTTCTCACATTTAGATAATAAGTTACCTATTTAAAGATACTAAAAATTTCGGCAACGGAGACGCAATTCGTGGAGTTCTTTGCATATTTTACTGATGTATTACACGATTTACGTAATTTACACAAAACTTTTTTCAAAATTAATAGCACTATATGTCAGAAATATTATTTGCTATTTTTCTCTACGAGTATCAACTTTATAATATCATTTTTCCGGGCGTAAAGTATTCTATGAAGTTTGATAAAAAGCTTTTAAAAGTCAATTGATGCTATACCACAATAGCTTCACGATGGCTTCCTACGAAACTTCATTTTATTATAAGTGTTCCTTTATAAAATTCAAATAATTGTATAGAAATGTCCTAATAGATTTAAATTAAAATTACCTGAAGAATCTCACAATTGATCGGTGACATATTTATTGGAAGCGTTTCAAGATAACAATCTTACTAATATTATAAATGCTAATGTTTGAATGGATGGATGAATGGATGTTTGTTTGAAGATATCTCCGGAACGGCTGAACGGATCTCGCTTAAATTTGGCACATATATAGAACATATTCTGGAAGAACACTTAGGCTACTTATTAAGTTTTATTTTTTATTCCAAGCGGACGCAGTTGCGGGCGATAGCTAGTAATAAAAATACAGATTCGAACATAAACTTTTGCAAGATTTTATGAAACGTAGCGAAATTACTTACTCGTTTATCGTCCGAAATTTAATTTACCGTGGGCGATTCACACACAAGCTACTAATACCCCATTCCTTGGACCATTGGCGTTTAATTAACTTGCCATGTGGAGCGGAGAATGAAATATAAAAATTACTATTGGTAATGGTCGTAAAAATCACAACAAAATTTTATAGCACTCGAATGAACGAGTATATTGCTTTGTTCAGATATAACACAGATAGCTATGTCCTAGGCGATACACGTTATTTCATTTTTAACATCTGTCGCCTGCGACTCCATCCACTACACACTGGTATTAAAAAAAATTATAAGTAGCCTATGTGTTCTTTCAGACTATGTTCTACATCTACGCCATATTTCATCAAGATCCGTTGAGTAACTACGAGGTATGCTTTTATTACATTTATTCCATTCGAATATAGAACAGTTTCAAATACAATATTGCAGGGAAATATTGAAACATCAGAACTGAAAAGGCATGCCTCGTACCATCTAATAAACATCCATCTATATAAAATTTCGCATATATAATATTCGTTAGAGAAAATAACGTTTCTTATTTAGTGCGTTTCGATGCTCTGCATATCAAGGTGTCTCAAAAATGGTACTTGTATATAACACTTATGTATGCTTCTACTAAAGATTAAATACGTAATGCCTGTGTACTAAGACGCTCTCAAATAAGGGACAAGATATCTCCTTTATGAGCAATCTAAGTAGCCGTACTCAAAACTTGATAAGCCTAGGTAGCTCAGTGCATAATATAAATTATAAAATTAAGTAATTACTACAACTTCCTAATTCTCAGTTTATGTAAGTAGTTGTTTATAACTTATAAAGTTACGTTAATTATCGCCGCTAAACTTTAACATTGGCACAATTAACTTAATTGCCTTCTAACTTAGCATAAACTAAATTCATAACTAGAGGTAATTTTATCAAAGTAAAAAAATAAATTCGTTTTCAATAGCCGATCACCTTAAAACAACTTCGTAGACTAATACTCATATTAATATTATAAAAGCAAATGTTTAGATGGATGGATGGATGGATTTTTGTGTGAAGGTATCTCCCGAACGGCTAAAAGGATCTTATTGCAATTTGGCAAAGATGTATAATGTAGTCAGGAAGAACATATACTCGTAGGCTACTGAATATCTCTTTTTTTTAATCCCGTTCGTATCTAGTCGAGGGCTACAGCTAGTAAACAATAAATTAATAGAGCTAGGCCTTAATATAATCGTAAATTGAGTTGCTCATTCGAAAGTATTACTTGTTCAATGTTACATTACAAGGTTCTGCAATTTGATCCACGGAAGGTTAGGTGCATCAAAGCAAGTCCGTGTGAGTTTCATTCTTTGTTTCGCATATTAATTCTTTTTTTTTGGCATCTTGATTTTTAATTTTAAAGTTATTATTATATACCCGTATTAAATTTGATATTTTTCTGAACATACATTAATTATTAACATAATAGCTATCGCCCGCGACTCCGTCCGCGCGGAATCAAGAAAACTTAATTAGCAGTTTTTTTTACAGACTGTCCTGTTCTTCATCTATGTCATATTTTAGCGAGATGCATGCAGCCGTTCTGGATATCCCTTTTAGCAAACATTCATTAATCCATCCATACATACACCCAAACATTCGCATTTATAACATTAGTAAGATAAGATTCATAAATAATTAATTATCAATTAGAATTAAACAACAATTTTACATATAATTTTATTTACTTTGAATTAAGAAAACTTAAAATTTTCCAGAAGAGCCTATGAGTCGATTTCTTATATTCAATATTAAGATCAGGATATTTAATCTATGTTCCTTTATTATTTTGCTACCCCATCTCTCGCTATAAAATTCTAATTTTATTTCAATTATTATATTAAATAATTTCGTACATTTACGAGTATATCGTTCATAATAACTTTGAAGGACAAAAATAATTTTCCTCTAAAAGTGTCCATGTAACGTTATCTCAGTATCACAGGAGTTCCTCCCTTCAAAGAAAATTACCTATTAATATAACAGAGCTGGCAATATTTTGTTCTATTAAAGGTGACGCATTTATTGAAAACTAGCTATCGCCCGCGACTCCGTCCGCGCTAAATTTAAATTAAAAAAAAAACTTAATTAGTAGTCTATGAATTCTTCCAGACCGTGTTCTATATATATATACCAAATTTAATAGAGATCCGTTCAGCCGTTCTAGAGATACCTTCAAACAAACATCCATCCATTCATCCAAACAATTGCATTTATAGTATTAGTAAAATAGATTTTTTTTAATTTAATTTAGTTGATTTATGTTGTAGTAAGCAAGCTGATTTTTATATTTATTTATATACTTACTAGCTGTCACCCGCAACTTCATTTGCGCGGAATTAAAAAAAAGTTAGTAACCTATGTGTTCTTCCTGGCTATGTTCTTCATCTATGGCAAATTTCGGTGAAATTCATACAGCCGTTCTGGAGATACCTTCTAAGATCCATACATCCATTCATCCAAATTAGCATTAATATTATTAGTATGATGGCTGTAATAGATAGTAGTAATGATATAAATTAAATAATTAATTTTAGTATACGTAATTAAACTACACCTAGATTTAATCATTTACTAAAGAAAGCATCAATAATATAATAAAAATTATAGTTAACTAACTATCGGCCGCGACTCCGTCCACGTAGATATATAAAAAAACTTAATTAGTGTTGTATGTATTCTTTCAGACTTTGTTCTATATGTATGCCAAATGTAATCGAGATCCGTTCAGCTTTACTAGTGATATCTTCAAACACCCATCTAACCATCCACATCACATCCATCTAAACATTCGCATTTATGATATTAGTAAGTTAAATTAAAAGCAGCTCTTCAAGGCATACATTCGAAAAAAAAAATAGTATCCTATGTCCGTCTCCTGGCTCTATGCTATCTCCTCATCAATTTTCAGCCATATCGGTAAAGCCATTCTTGTGTTATAAATAGTGTAACTAACACGACTTTCTTTTATGTATATAGATAAATAAAATATCATTGAATAATAAACAATAAATGTTCATTATGCTTAGAATTCAATGAAATCAGTTCAATGTAAAAAAATAACTGACCGAGTTTTTATATCATTGTGGTAATCGCGTGCGCAGTTCCAGGCCAGTTGCAATTATATTTTAGTAAGTGTCGGACGTGTTACAGTGAAAATAAAAGTTGTTTACATTTAGCTCATAGTTATAAAAAATCTAAATTTAATATTGTGTGATAATAAAAATTGTGATCGCTTGTACCCTTGACCTCCGATCACAGACAGAAACCTTCAACGAGTCAATTATTGCCAGGAAATAAACAGGTAATTATTCTATTGCTATAACGTTCCAAAGATCATTTTGAAAAGAAATGTTACGTAATATTTTTTGTTTATTTTTAGAAATTATTATTATTATACAAAATAAAATATGCAAGAGAGGTTACTCCGAAAAGTTGCATTTTAAAAAACATTTGAACTTGAAGTTCGTTGATCTTTGAATCGAATTGTTCAAGTCATGGCGATGGGAAATATAATTAACTTTAAAGGAAGTCAAATCAAATCGCAATTGAAAAAATCTAACATAAAAGATATTCCCTAAAATCAGTAAGCGACTGTACGGTTTATTATTAACCATGAAAACAATATTCATGGAACCAGGACGATGACTTTGTTATTTATTAAACCAAAGAAAACTAAGAATACAAACAGGATTTATTAATTTATAAATTATTTGTAAATGTTAAAAAAATGTAAATACGTAATAATACGATCAACGTCAAGATAGAGCAACAACTATTATGTTTCCGTGGTCGAACTGGTCATGACCGTGTTCTTAACTTTTGTTTTTCTTGTATTGTGACCAACGCGGTCATTGTTTTTAAGTCATTTGCAAAAAATCTTTACCTCATTTCTTAAACATTTAAAACTAGCTTCTGTGTGAAATCAAAAATAATTAACCCTTATTGTGGCAAGATTTCTTTTTTGAAGAAAAGGAAAAAACAAAGTTAAAAATTATTATATTTTATAGTGATCGTATATTTTTATAAAGTTGTCTGTACATATGGTACACATTATTGTTACGTATGAAATGACTGAATTCAATTTTAATTTTACAAAACACTATTAAGGTTATTCCATGCCGTCTATCGAAGCGCAAAATTATACATTTGTACAATGAGTATTTTACATAAAGAGTCTTAAATTTTTATTTATGTTACATTTAAAATTAACTTTCAATGTTATAGTGCAAGCTATTTCTTTTTTGATCTTCAAGTGTTATTATCAGTCTTCTAAAAAACTACTAAATACAGTTATACTCTTTTATAAAGGATACTTAAGAACAAGTAGCCCTAATAGGTGATTAGATTAAATAGGAAAAAATAATCGTTTCTGACGCACTTGTCTTGATGTAGGTGATACGAATAAAGTTGAGATAAAATGAAAGGCATTATCTTTAACTACCTCTAACAATGATAGTAATTTATTGAAGAAAAAAAAATATTTATTCGAGAATATTAATTATTTGTAAGCGTAGGAACAACATTGAATTATAAATGTAGAAATTACAAGGTTATTTTTTTTGTTTTGATAGAAATATTATGAGTAATTAAGTGGTATTTTCAAATAATTTCGACTATAGGTCCTTCGAGGAGCGAGCGTACATCTCTAGGCTGGTCGTGCATCAAGTGTTGCAGATATCTATGTGTTGGTTAAAAAAATGTGGGTCTCATCAATTAAAAATCAAACCAATACTACTCGTTTACTACGTTTGACCTCTTCTATATAAAATATCATATAAACTTTACTGGTAATCAAAATGGCGATAAAAGCGGTTGACAATTAAATAGTTGAATGTACTTAAATAACATTGGGCCCTGTATATATGTTTAAATGCTCCCATTTTAGCCAACTTCAAAAAGAAGGATGTTATCAATTCGTCTGTATGTTTTTTTTAATATTAATTTCGAATCGAATTACAATAGTTTATAAATTTTACAAGACTATACTCGATACAAGGATGGACATATGGATTTATTTTTACAAATTCTGATCTTTGAAGGTTAGATATAGCAAAAACTTGTTCAAGCAACTTTAAATAATTATAACTTTATTATTCTCTGCGTCTTCGGATTATATAATACTAGCTGTCGCCCACGACTACATCCGCGCATAATTAAAAAAAACATAATTATTAACCTATTTGTTCTACATCAATGCCAAATGTCAACGAGATCCATTCAACCGTTTATAGAGGAAAAAAAATAGGCTGTACTTAGGGTTTTCTCGGTAATTACTCGTTTTTTTTCGAACTTTTTAAACCTTCCCTAGACCTCCACGAACATTTAAAGACTAAGATAAGATAAATCCGTTCAGTCGTTATCTAGTTTTAGCGAGACTAACGAACAACAATTGATTTTTATATACATATATTATCCAATTGTCGCCCGCTATACGGTTGTGCGAAAAAAATTTACTAATCTCCTATGAACTATTCCTGACTGTTTTCAAATAAAATTTCTTCCAGAACCATTCTGCTGTTACGCAACAACCATGCAAACATTATAACATTAGTGAGTTTACAAAGCAGTATGAAAGCAAAAAGATTCGTTAAAGCTACCTTGTTCTTAGGTATTTTTGGGCAAACCTGTTCTGGCGTTTGCAGTTTAGAACACAAACAAATTAATAACACAAAGCTTGTGTACATATTCTTCTGAATTGGCCTTAACACTATTTTGATATTGGTTTACTAAAATATTTGCAAATTTTTCAGGCAAAATGGCACCAAATACAGATCGAAAGCAAACTAGTTTCCCACACCTAAAGTATCCAATTTATAGAGACAACGATCCTAAAACAGCCTACCAATGGTTAAAAGGAAAACATCAATTGGACGGCGCTGAAGGTCTGTGGAGAATACACGATTCACTTTACGACTTGACCGATCTTATTTCAACACATCCTGGCGGCTCTCAATGGATAACTATAACAAAAGTAAGTTTGCGAATTAATACAAGTCATACAAGATTCAAACTTTATGGGTGCTCGTCGTTAACAGCGAGCACATATCTGCACAGGTAATATAGTAGGGATTGCATGAGTACTTATCCACCAAAGTGTTACGAAACAAAATTAGTCGGGTGTATATAAAGTAATTATTGCATTGCTCATTTACATTTTTCTATAATAGAATGCGAATAAAAAAATTACTGAATTGCAACGTATTTCCTGCCATTATTTACTTGAGATCTTATATCTTAATAGATTTATAAAACACCAGTTAACTTGCGTTACCACTATACATATTTATAAGCATACCGCTCTTGCTGTTTTAAAATTGTTGTAAAACAATTAACTGTTTTTACTTAAGCAAAATGTGTACAATTCCTTATGATTAAATTTGTCTTTTTCCCTTCAAAATAAATTATATTAAATTCAAACGGCTCACTCATAGACTTTGCATTACATTTTGCAGGGGACAGATATAACGGAGGCATTCGAAACACACCACCTCCTTGGCGTCGCAGAAACTTTATTGCCCAAATATTTTGTGAAAAATGTAGACACGCCTAGAAATTCTCCCTTCACATTCAAAGAAGACGGATTCTATAAGACTTTGAAGAGCAAAATACAAAAGAAATATCAAGAATTACCAAAAGATTTACGAAGAAAGAGTGACTTAGCTACTGATTTCTTATTATTTTCTCTTCTGGTGTCAAGCCTTGCGAGTAGTTATCTGTGGAAAGCTGATTACGTATTAGGAGGGATTGCAACAGTCGTCACGGGGTATATTCTTAGCGCGCTCACCACTGCAGCTCATAATTACTTCCATCGTGCTGACAACTGGCGAATGTATCTCTTCAATTTCAGTGGAATGTCATACGAGTAAGGCTAATTTATCACTTCTTTTTATTTGAAATTAGCTGTCGCCTACTTGTATGCGCGGAATTAAAAAATGTCTATGTATGTAGCTATGTCCTCCATCTATGAAAAATTCAGCGAGATCCATGCAGCTATTTTGGAGATACCTTACAAACAAACATTCTTCCATACAAAGGACATCCATACATACGCGTGCGACAGCTATACGTTAGTTAATGGTTTAATCACGTGTTTTTTTTTCACAGAGACTGGAGAATATCGCACGCTTTGTCGCATCATTTACATACGAACACAGTAAACGATTTGGAGCTGAGCATGTTGGAGCCATTCCTACAATATATGCCTGCTAAGGATAAACCTATATGGGCTCAAATGGCTTCTTTTTATTACCCTATTATATTTGCTTTCGCTACAATTGGAATGTTTGTAATAGAGTTAGTACAACATTTATTTAAATACACTAACGATATTCCGCGCCTCCGTCCGTGCGGAATTAAAAAAAATAATTAGTAGCTTACGAGTTCTTCCACACTATATTCTATATGTATGACAAATTACATTAAGATCCGTGTAGCCTTTCTGGAGATACCATCAAACAAACATCCATCCATCTGAACATTCGCATTAATAATATTAGTAAGTAGTAATAAAAAAATCGTATTTTTTCAGATTATTTACAGCGGTAATAAATATGGACGGTAAAAAATTAAGTTGGGCAAATGCAGTACAATTTTTCCTGCCATTATGGATGTGGTGTTTCGGTGGGCTATCTTTATCCTATACGTTATTATTATGGTTTACAATTACTGTAATAAACAGCATTTTCTTCATGTGTTTCGGCTTAACAGCTGGTCACCACTCCCATCATAATTTCTTTGATGGAGACATACCGAGGTATGTGACCTTTTTCATGTATTTTTCATTAAATTTATTCACATTGTAACTTTTACTGACAAGTATTATACATACAATGGACTACGAATAAGTTAAGTAAATGACTTTATTATTATAAAATGTCTAAAGTAAGTTTTAAATTTTGTTTATATATAGCTGTACTTACCGCTGTAATCGGAGTAGATTATTTATTATTAAACGTGGGTTTCCGAAACCCAAAATCTCTGTAAAAACATATCCTCATCCCTGTTATAATCTTTGACAAAACTAAAAAGAGAAATATATTTTAAACGGAGTTTTCGGTATCAGAAATCCACAGTTAATACCTTAAATAGGTTGGCATGACCAAACTTATACTAAAATTTAATTTCAGAGACGAATACTATGATTGGGGCATTCATCAGTTAGATACAGTATCTGAGAGAGTGGATGAAACCGACAACCATTTCAAGTCGCTAACTCGTTTCGGATTTCATGCACTTCATCATTTATTTCCAACACTGGATCATGCGGAACTACAATATCTTTACCCGACTTTTCTCGAACATTGTGATAAATTCGATGTTAAATATCGCACAGCTAGTTATATGAAATCATTTATTGATCATAGCAAACAATTGATAAGAAAACGACCGAATTACTTTAGAGATATTACGAGTCAGACAACTTATAATACGTTAAAACAATGAAATTAATATTTTTAGTTTCATACTATTTTTCACCTATGTTTCGGTGAAATTCGAAATTGTGATGGATGTGAATCAATTATTTGGGTAAAATAACTGTGATGTTTATAAAAATAAAGCAATTAATGTGAAATATTCGAGTATAATTTAAAAATTGTATAAATTAGCTATATTTATTGTTTTTCCCTTATTGAAAACAGTAAGGGGAAATATTAAAAGCATCCAAAACCAACGTACATATATGCATGTTTGAATGAATGTGAAAGAAACGAGCGAGGTGCGCCAGGACTGCGTTTAATGGAAAACGATAGACCATTGGGCTATGGGCATTTGGACCTTTAGACCGTTGACCATTGGACCAGAGACCACGAGTGAGTTATTTTGTTGTATAAAGTAAAGGGTTGAGAGGACACGTCCCAATGGAGTAATAAGATTAATTACAAAATATCCTTAACATATTTTTAACAATGAAACTTCCGTTAATATAATTATTACAAACTTTTAACTTCTCTTTTGAAATGTCCTTTCTCCAAGTTCCTAATGCACTTTTAAAAAGCCTTTTGGTAAACTTATTGTAACACTTATTTAAAGTTTTATACTATGCATTAAAAGGACATATTTTACGCAAATTCTAGTGCTGAAAAAGACATATTTTCATTTTTTATCTGAGTATTTTTAAAGTTAATTAGATTAAGATAATATATTAATCTAATTATCTTTGAAATATAGATAATTGATTACACTTATGTAAAATATTATTCTTATATAATATTATTATTATTATTTATTATTTCTTACGGTGAAGGAAAACATTGTGATGCAACCAGCGCATATCTGAGAAGAACTTCAAAGATATGTGTGAAGTTAACCAACCCGCACTTGGCCAGCGTGGTTGACTATGGCCTAATCACCCTTAACTTAGGGTAGACTCCGAGCCCCTCGGTGGGGACGTATAGTGAGCTGATGATGATGATGATGTTGAAAATATTATATATAGATAATATGTTTTGTACATGTATGTCTATGTGAAGTAATATAATTTGTTATTTACTGTTTTGTTATAATTTATGCAAGTAATATTTCATTACTTCATCATATTTTATTGTTATTTCTTTTTAAATTATACAACAGGTGAACTTGTTTTGTTATTATTCATTGTTTATAATCAGTCAGTGCACATACTAATGTTTAATTGACGAACATTTTATTTTTTTTTAATAACAGAAGTGGGCAAACGAGCAGCGGGAACACCGAGGTGTTCAACGACGCCCATGGACATCAGCAATACCAGAGGAACCGCAGATGCGTTGCCGGCCTTTGAGGTGGTGATTGGCTTGCTTCTTTTTTTTAACGATATAGCAATTAATTAAAGACATTTATACGAATAAAATTCATTTGAAGGTAATTTCAAAATATTATGTTGTCTGTTTATATAACGCACCAAGGATTTAATTTTTAACATATTTTTTTTTGTGAAATTATCTTTGGTTTAATTTATAGATAGCTGTATCGAGCGACTCCGTCCGCACGGGATTAAAAATAGATGTTAGCCGATTCTCAGACCTACTCAATATGCTCACAAAATTACATGAGAATCTTTTTTTTTGAGAAAGAGAAAATTTTGACACGAGAATTTTATATATAAGATTTAATAAAAAAAATATTAGAAGGACTAAAAAGTTAATTTAAAACTTCAGAAACATTTTAAGAAAACCTTAATTCACTTAGAAGCATTTAGTGCTAAACTTTAACAAAATTTCTACTGTCGCGTCGCAAACTTGTAAACACTTCGAATAATTAACTCGAAGAACGTCTTCAGTTTTCAGTTCTACAACAAAACTATTTACAAGAGCCCCTTTGATACTAACTTAGTCGGATTAAGGATTGACGTCGAACTAAGCAGAATGACATAATTACATTTTTGGTTTTATTAGACTAACCGTTGGTTACTGAGACCAATACCTTTGTTAAAAATCTATCGTTAACCCTCTCGTTACATATTTGACAAATCAGAGAAAGGAGATTTTGGTCGCAAAGACCATCGATAAATTGCTTACAATATATAATATAAAATTCCTCGGACTATAACGGATGTTTCTAAATTTCTTATGATGTATGTCTGTAACAGAATTTTAGCCTTATTCTTACGTATTCTATAAAAATGGGAATAAAATATTAAAGTAAAAAAAATGATTTTATGACTATAAATCAATATGAACCATAAAGCGCCTGTCCAAAGTCATTGGCAAATATGTTAGAACGCATTATGGCTGTTACTACACGACTACGTAACCTAGATTTCCGTATTTTGGTGTAATCACACATAAACTCTAACCATGTTTCCTTTCGTGAGCCACTACAATTTGTTTATCTTTGCAACAAGATCTGCAGCAACAAATAAAATAAAAAAAACTTTAAAAGTTTTAATACAAATAAAACTTTGAATATTTAATGAGTTGTATTTTAATATATGTTTGATAAACTTAAAAAAAACAGTCTAAAATCCAACTATTTTAGCACATTAAAATGGTTAATTTAAGAACTATAAAAGCATTTTATTGGATTAAATTACTTATATTAAGCAAATTTTCTCCGTTGTAAAACGAGAATAAACGTGAAATTTACAAAGCGTTGCGGTTGCTGACCACGACTGTGTTGCTTTGACGAGCCTTACTAAAGCTTTAGTCAGTATTTTAAATGAACTTCGACGTTCTAAATCTCTTCTACATTTCAAGATATGTTTCTATAAAAGAGAAAAATTTATTAAAACAAAGGATTTATATATGTGTACTAAAGCAAATAAAATTAGATATAAAGTTTCTTTTATATCAAATGGTGGCAAACGAGCGAGCGGCCTGAAATCGCTGAAATAGCAAAGTGACCGTTGCCCATAGACATACGCAATTGCATATGCGTTGCCTACCTTTAATCGACGGAGGAGAGGATGCACAGAAAGAAAATATTTTCCCTTTCCTTGCATCCTCTCATCCGGAAAGTCCACTACCATTTCCCATCCTTTCCTTATAAGGAAAAGGGTGTGAAGGGAAAGAGGACTAATATTGGCCTCCGGGACGCACACTCATCAGACGAAACGCGGAATAGCTTCCACTTCACGCCTGTCTTCTGTGTGGTCGTGGTATTTCACCGGGCGAGCCGGGCCGATTCGTGCGAAGATGTTAAAGCGGGCTCTACCACTGTCAAGTTAAGTTTTTTTATTTGTCTCTAACTTTAACAGTTTGGGAAGAAATTGGAATATCAAAAATAGCTTGGTTAGCTAAAATTGAAAACATATAATCTTCTTCAATAGTTAATTGTAGTCCACAACTAAATGTTAATAAAAGGGAAATAGGGTAACCACAATTGTAATTCTGTCCCAGTATCGAATGTTTGTGTAACTAAGTTAAAATATGTTCATATAGAGTAATATTGTAATAGACTGCTCGTCGGTTTCGAACCTCACTAATTAAACTAAACAATAGACACCTTTCCCAGGTAGATGATAATAAATTAAATATTTTAGAAACTCGGCCGAATGTAACCGGGGTCGAACAATTGCTATAAATTATCTTAACCCCTACTTAATTAACGTCTCTGTTATAAGGTCGAGCAATGACTTATCCTTATTTTTTTCGTACTCCGACTATTTTACCTACCTTATATTATACTTGAACAGGTAACTTAATTGTTAATTAATCATCCAGCAATTTCCTATAAAGATTGGTCAAGCCGTTACATGAAGTACCCGGAACAACTGCAGATTTGCGGACAGACAGACAGACAGACAAAATATTAAAAATAGTTTTTCATTACAAGTTAAGAAAATGATCACGTTCGCGAAATTAAAAATTTAGAACACCACAGGACAGTACACTAATCTACACCTCAGTGCAGGTCCTTAGAACTGCTAAGTGTTAAACGATTTCGCGTGCAGCAATTACTGAAAGTCGAATGTAATAAATTTCAATATGAATACATTTGTTAAACTTGCTTAAAATCTGTTGTTTATTTCTTTTATAAAATCAGCTACAATTTTTAAAACAATGCCGTCCGGCAAACAAATTTAATTAAACAAGTTCAGGTCAACGCCGGCGTATACGAGAGCATAATTCACAAAGCATAACCACAGAGTTACGACGTTCAACAGTCCTTTGACACATTTTCAGTACCACATCGCATTTACTTTCATGTAAACACGGCTTAAAATTATAAGGTCATTGTAAACCAGGGGTGACCAACTAGTGGATCGCGACATTAGACCAGTCCAGTAGTCGAGCATAGCAAGCCAAAAAGTATAAATATGTAAAACATAACAAAGCAGAAGATGCCCAGATGAAATGCTCACAGTAATATAACTGAACTCTTACAATTACCAAGTTAGAAATTCATTTTAACAGTGGTAAAGCCCGCATTAACATCTTCGCACGAATTGGCCCGGCTCGCCTGGTGAAATACCACGACCACATAGAACTCATGCGTCAAGTGGAAGCAATTCCGCGTTGCGTCCCGGAGGCCTAATTTTAGTCCTCTTTGTCCACCCACCCTTTTTCTTATAAGGATGGAAAGTTGAAATGGACTTACCGGATGAGGGGATGCATGGGAAGGGAAAATATTTTAATTCTGTGCATCCTCCGACGATTAAGGGTAGGCAAGGCAACGCATATACAATTGCGTGAGACTATGGGCAGCGTCGCTTCGGTATTTCAGCGATTTCAGGTGGCCGCTCGCTCGTTTGTCACCTTTTAATATAAAAATATGTTATTGCGACATACTAAAGTTTTGAGCATGGAAAAGTTTACAGCGATTTATTTCCAATCTGTAAACTATGTTAAAGTTATCTGGTAATTTAAGTGAACATCTAAGTTACGGACGCTAAATATCAATCAAGTGACTTTTATTACACAAAAATAAATCTTATCCTAAATAAAGACAAATGAATTTAAGGTTAAAAAGTAATATCCCGTGCGTCCCAATTAATCTTGTTAATCCTCAAGGAAATACATAAATCACTAGTTTAATTTTTGTTTCACTGGCTTATTACTGGTTGGGAACGAACAGAATTTTCGCTAAAAAAACTTAATATAAATTGGTAGCATATTAAAAAGTTAATATTATTATTACGAGAGTTGTGTAATGCTAGTTGATGTCACTATTCCAAATGACGGGAATCTCGTGAAAGCTGAAAACGAAAAATTGTAAAAATACCTAGATTTGGTCGGTTACCGCCATGTGGCATATGTAACCGACTATTTTAATTTTTAGCTATAACCTTTTTTATTATTTTTTATATCACAAAAAGAGCTGTACTATTTACGTACTATTTTACCTTTATATATAATATTAATCTATTAATTAATAACGGTATACCACAAAATACTTCGGTTATTCAAAATTGAACTACGAAGCAATTCAGTTTGGCAGAGGACAATGTGACTCCGTACCCTTGGACCCTAATTTCATACAAACCGCAAACAGCTTTCGCATCAAATTTAAACATCTTAATTAGCTATTTTACTCTGTTAATTGAAATATATTATTTCGAGCATAGAATCTGTGGCAGATATATGAATTAGTTTGCCTTAAATGTACTAATCTGAACATTAAATTTACAATTTCATATTTTCTATTAAATCATTTGATAATATATTCGATTGCAGTTCCACGTAATTAACGAGACGTACACATGACAATGAGAGCGTCGGTGGCTCAGGTGTTAAGCACTTGACTTGAAATCTGCATGTCTTGGGTTCGAATCCCGCCATGTACCAATGTTATTATGATTTCCGATTTACATATGTACATTTATCCGACGTTCTTATGGCGAAGGAAAACGGTGTGATGCAACGTGACGTGTTAACGATGCTTGCAGAGTGAAATATTCACGAAAGTAATTAGTAGCCTAGGTGGTATTGCCTATGTTGTATATGTATACCAAATTTTAAGCAAAATTCATGTAGTTGTTCTATAGAAACGCTCTAACTGACATCTATTTTTAATAAATAAACATTATAATATTAGACAAAAGTAAGTTAGCTTAGTTTTTGTCATTCACAATAAATATCGCGGGACACTTTGTCACTAGTACGTCCGGTAAAATAATTCAACACAAACACGAGGTTCAGGCGAGTGTACAAAGCAAAGCCGCATTGCCAACTACGTTACGAGCCTGTACATAACTTTGGATTAAGATGCATAAGCCTGCTGTTTACAATGTTGGCATCATTTCAAATAACGCACACATCAAATTTAACAAGCGCCAGTAATACGACTGATAGAAAATTGTTTATCCTGTTATTGTCCTTTTAAAAAAAAAATCTCACTATCTCGTAGTTTTTTTTAAGTAAGTTGAAAGTAATGTATGCATATAACAATCTCGCCAAACTTTTCCGGCTTTTAGGCGTCGTTTGTCAATATTAATAAAGATCACTAATCTTTTTTACACATTTGTGTCTCCGATTTTTAACCAACTTTGACGAAAAAAGCTTTCGATTTGCCTGTATATTTTTTCGAAAATTTTATTAAATAAAAATAGTTAGACCCTGATTAAAATGATTATGGTACATCAATTAATAGTTTTTTTTTGTTATTATAACTTACGATGGTTATTTTGATTTTTAACGATAAAATACCAAACATTTTCACAGGGAAGGCAGTATAGGAACTTTAGCAAGTACCAGTTTTCTATCGTTTCCAGTCAGCTTTAATTAAAAATGGCGACGGCTGACACGAATTGTCAAGCTGATTGGCAAAATCTGTCGCTATCCCCTTTATTGTTGCAATTTGCATTTTTTTCGTATTTTGGTGCCAGTACCCGAACATATGCTTTTTAGTGACTTTTGATCTGCTCGACATGTATTCGCACACTTTGAAATAGTATTTTGTTTATTCCTAAATAGATATCCCATATTTTCCAGGCACATTTCAAGATAGTAAAAATACATTTGTAAATATTGATATATATATATATATATATATAAAGATAAAAGAAAGTCGTGTTAGTATCTCTAGAACGGCTGAACGGATCTCGAGGAAATTTGGAATACATATAAAACATAGTCTGAAAGAACACATAGGCTACACTAATTAGGGTTTTTTTATATATCCACGCGGACGGAGTCACGGACGACAGCTAGGTAAAATTAAACTCCACATATTGCAATGTACTAGGCTACAATAAACTCCTATCGTGACTCGAATGTTACATTAAGTTAATCTTAAAAGGCATACTTTATATTTAATAAATTAGAATTGGTAAATTAAATCTATTTGTGGTCCTGTGAGGCACATTTTACAGTCAAGATTTCAAACAGATTTGATTAAGGTTTGACGTTGATTTTATAAAGAGAATGCTACGTATTTCGCTTTATTTTATAACTATCTCAAAGTAACCACAACTATTTATTTTGATAATATAAAGAGTTCTTCACTAGTTTAATAAAGATGTAACTTATATTAGATCCATTCAAACATAATCTAGAATTAAAAATTTAAATTTGAATTAATTAACCTGTTTTAGAAACATATTAAAAACAGTGCTTTTCCATTTTTAAAACCGACGCACATGCGCCAAACTTTTTTTCCACATAACCGCAAATTTCAACCCAATAAACTCCAACAATAACCAGCTTCCGTTTCAACCTGTCTCATTATTTCTCTGTTCTAACCACCACAACATAATTTTATTTACAATACATTCGAATTACAGTTTTATATGCTTGCATTTAGAGTGTCGATGACTCGGAAGTTAAGCACTTGACTTGTAATCTGCAAGTCCTGTGTTCAAATCCCGCCGTGTACCAATGTGATTTTTGATTTTCGATGTCGATAAGTACATTTATCTGACGTTCTTATGATGTAGGATGCACTGGGCCAGCGTGGTTGACTATGGCCTAGTCACCCCTATTTTAGGGTCCAAAGCGCCTCAATGGGGACATATATTGAGCTGACAAAAATAAGACACTGAAGGTATTTCAGAAACCAATTTGTATTGACAAGGTTTACGTTATTTCAATAACATAGTAAGAAACCGGTAAAAGTGAAAGAAAACGATAGGTTTTAAAGTAAATTTACTTTAAGTTAAATATTTTAAAATTAAATCTGTCTCAGTGTTGAGAATATATAATTAGTGACAGAACTGAATTACAAAAGCCACTTGTCGCGCGCCGCAGACATTTGATTGTGACTGTATTTTACACCGCACGCCTTTGTCACTTTAATAAATAAACCACGACGTTTCACTGTTTCACCGCTCATATAACATTCAGTCCATTGTACATGAATTACTGTCATACAAAACATATTAAAACGCACCAGCTTTTTAGGTTTTATTGTTAATCTGACATAATTGCATAATTATATTAATTCTATTTCTGAACCATGAAAGATATACAGTTGAAGAATTCACTTTTTATCAAATAAAACAGAAACCCAAGATTAGCCTAGGTTTGGGAAAAATGCATAAAGGTACGGTTACACTACGACATTAATTTCTGTACTGTTTACAATTGTGCGGATTCTAACACAGCATACCAGAAGACCGACCATGCCGGGAAAGAAGCTCGAAACTTCGCTTTAGCTTTTAATCTAACCCAATTGGTAAAAGAAGCGACCAGGGTACCCGATGTAGTTGGTCACACAGCGAATTGCTTGGACCTTCTGCTGACTAATGATCCAGACAGATACGATGTCGCGGTAACCTCACCCTTAGGAACCTCTGACCACTGTCTGGTGAAATCTGTATCGCTATATTCCCCACCAGACCGTAATATACGCGGAGTTCGGAGAATATGGCGGTATAAGGCAGCAGATTGGGACGAGATGCGTCATTTCTTTGCATCTTATCCCTGGCGGCAAGTTTGCTTCTACTCCGGTGATCCGTCGGTAAGCGCTGATGCTATAGCCGATGTGGTGCGTCAAGCTATGGACTATTTCATACCCCATAAAAACGTACCCATTGGTGGCAAAGCTCGACCATGGTTTAACGCCGAATGCGCTGCAGCTGAAAAGCGAAAACATTCAGCATATCTCGCATGGTCTGATGCTCGTCAGTGCAAACATCCGGATTTAGCCGCCAGGAAGAGAGCCTTTAACCAAGCTGCCAAGTCCTACAAAAAAGAATTACGAAAGGCTCGCCTCAATCACATAAGTCTTATTGGCGCAAAGCTCTCCAGGCAACCCTGCGGAAGTAGAGCTTTTTGGTCCCTAGCCAAAGCAGTAGAGGCGAACTTCTGTAAGCCTTCACTACCACCGCTAATAAAACCTGATGGGACACTGGCCCACACGCCAAAGGAAAAAGCGGACTTATTTGCAGCCCTCTTTGCCAGTAATTCACGGCTAGACACTGGGTGTACTGAACCACCTCAAATCACCTGCTGCGAGACACGTATGTCAGATATCCGCATCAAGCAGAAAGAGGTTTTAAAAGTATTGCGTAGTCTAGACGTGAACAAGACCAGTGGACCTGATGGGATACCAGCTATTGTTCTTAAGACGTGCGCGGCTGAGTTGTCTCCAGTTCTGACACGATTGTATCGCCTCTCGCTTGAAGCTGGAAAAGTGCCCAAATCCTGGAAGTTGGCTAACGTGCAGCCTGTGCCCAAAAAAGGCAGTCGTGCTGACCCTGCTAATTACAGACCTATCTCAATCACCTCTATACTCTGTAAGGTTATAGAACGTGTATTGAACTCCCGCCTCATTGCGTACCTAGAACAAAATGATCTCCTCAGCGACCGACAATACGGATTTCGCCGAAATCGATCGACAGGAGATCTTCTAGTGTACACCACCCACTTATTAGGCGAGGCCCTCGAGAAGAACGGGGAGGCTATCGCTGTCTCTCTCGACATATCGAAGGCTTTTGACAGGGTTTGGCACGCTAGCCTTATTAGCAAACTTCCGGCGTACGGCATATCCCCTGGTCTGATCGAGTGGATACAGGACTTCCTGAGTGAGCGATCGCTCCGCGTCGTCGTCGACGGATCGTCCTCTGACGCTATGACGACTAACGCTGGAGTTCCTCAGGGATCCGTTCTTTCTGCAACTTTTTTCCAGCTGCACATTAACGACCTGCTTATTCCCGGTATCTATGGGTATGCAGATGACAGCACTGTTATAGAAAGATATCTGTCGGGTGGTCGGACTAGTCGAGATCTAGTAAAGTTAGAACGTGAGGCTATGGTAGAGCGTACAAATCGGACACTCGTGGCAGTCTCCTCTTGGGGCCAGGCCAATCTTGTGCGATTCAACGCCACCAAAACACAAACGTGTCTATTCACCGCCAAAAGGAGCGAGTTCACCTTAGCTCCTACTTTCCAGAATGTTTCCCTGGAATTCACCGACTGTCTGCAGTTATTGGGCGTCCAAATCTCGTCGAATCTTAACTTCGGACAGTTCATCGAGTCTAAGGCGATGGTAGCTGCTAGGAAGCTTGGAATTCTTTCCAAGATACGGCGGTACTTCACACCTGGACAGCTATTGACTTTGTACAAAGCACAGATCCGACCGTGTATGGAGTACTGCTGTCACATCTGGGCAGGCGCTGCCAAGTACCAACTCGCGGCACTAGACTCGGTGGAGAAACGAGCCAAAAAATTAATTGGTGACCAAGACCTAAATTTAGTCAGTCTTGAACACAGACGTAAAGTAGCGAGTCTCTCGGTGTTCTACAGGCTTCATTTTGGAGAGTGTGCGCAGGAGTTACACGAGTTAATTCCCCCATCACCATTTTACCACCGGACGTTCAGGCATACGGCGGGAATCCATCCTTTTGTGGTAGAGGTACCGCGCGTTCGAACGAAGCGATTCGAAGCATCGTTCCTTGTGCGTACCGCAAAGGATTGGAACAAGTTGCCAGCCTCTGTTTTTCCGTCCAAATATGATATTGGGTCCTTCAAAAGTAGAGTGAATAGGCACTTACTAAGCTAGCGCGTACCATCTTTAGACCAAATCTCTACTTCACCAGGTGGGATCGTGGTCAAGCGCTAGCTTAAAAAACGTAAAAAAAAAATAAAAAAAAAAAGCAATTGACAAATGCGTTTATGTGACGTAATATTTATTTGACTTTTGGCACTGACCGTCTACGTACAGTAGATAGTATATATTTACTCTTAAGATACTTTCGACATCTTTTAAAGGTCTATTTATAAATATGTTTTTAAATACCGAAAGAGAAACCCGAAAAGAACCACTCAGTTCGCAATACAAATCCCACGCGTCTGTGATGAATTGCGACATATAATGAAAGGGGCAAAGCGAACCAAATGGCGTTGTTAAAACCAACAAAAACATTGCCCTAAATAAATGAATCTCAAATGGCACGGCCATTTTTATACCGTTGAATTGTACAAAAAGACGAATCTGTCGAATTGAACAAGACGGAAAAAGACTATTAAAGCTGATTTTTAGTACAGAATTCTGTATATTTAAAAAAATAATAACATGAAGTCGACTTGTTTATTATTTTTATAGTTTAGTGTTGTATATTTTCCAAAGTTTAAATTAATAAAACTTTGCGTAAAATTAAATTTTATTGCAATTGTTTTTATTTTTCGTTGAACACCTCGGTGTTCCCGCTGCTCGTTTGCCCCCTTCTGTTATAAAAAAAAAATTTTGCAAATTATTTAAATTATTGCCGCTTGAAATATTTTATGGTCAATAATTAAATTTAAAATGACTGTTTTGTGTACATATGTTATACCAGCCGTTTTCAACCATGGAATAATGAAAGCTTTTTTTATAATTTTTTTTATATAATATTTTATGTTGGTACCATAATAAATTTTAAAACATGTCGCCGCAGTACGTACCCGTAATATATCTACAGCAATATTTCAAGCTTTCGTGATTCGCATATATTTTTGACAAAGCTTTTGTAATTCTGTGAACGACAATTTAACTGTTTTATTTTATAAATTTCAATAATGTTTTTCCATTACACGTTATGGTTCTACATTAAATTTTACAGTTTGAGACAATTATTTTACATAAGTGATTTAAAATTAAGTTAATAGTTTAATTAAGTTTGTTAGGTTTAAAGTAGATATAATCATTACATTTATTAGCAAAATAATGATAAAAGTTTAAAAAAAAATATGTATAAATCGTCTATATTTTATAGCAGATCGAAGTTTGAAAAGAAATTCACAATGCATTTTATTCCGCTTAAAATAAAAGGTTTTTTCTTCATTGTCTAGTAAAAAAAGAATGAAATACATTGTTTATCTACCCACGTTTGTGACTTCCATTATATTGATGCTATATATAGAGAACTTAGAATAAATACAATAAAATATAATAGTTTCAATACGCGCGTTAAAGTACCAATAGCCTAATGGTTAAAGGTACGGATATCCAATCATGAGGTCGGGGGTTCGAATCCTGCCATAGTAAATAAGTAGCTAGGTAAGTAAATTTACAAAAATCTGCAATTTTTATTAAATAATAACTATATTCACAAAGCAATTTAACAAGTTTTCAGGTATTTTTTTATAATTTTCAGTTAAGAATGGTGAACGATCCAGATTTATTTTTTAGAGACGCAATCCAGAGACTTGAAACTTTGCTTGTATGTTTCTGTAAATACATATTAAAACAGTAAAGAAGGATTTATTGAATTTCATCCATCATCCCCTAAAGATCTAAAGCGAATTTTTTTATGGAGAGAAGTTATGACATTTTTTTCAAATCGATGCGTCAATAGCCTAATGGTTCAGAGTACGGATTTCCGAACATGTGCTTGGAGGTTTGCATCGCGCCAATCAACTTTTGTCGTAAACCATGTCCTGGCACAAGTATTGATCTTAGTTAGAATTAAATAAGTAAATTAACAAAAAATCTCCTAATATTTTCAATTAAAAAAAAATTTGTTACAGTTAACTTTAGTGATACGTAAAAACTACTGACCCCATATTCGAATTCACCAATCGCAATTATCTTATGTTAATGAGCTTGAAAGTTATGTGACCTATAAAATACAGTCGATTTAACAATTTATTTGACTAAGATCGTTTGGATTTATCATTTTATTTTTCACCCAATAAATCACTCCGAAGAAAATGTTAAAATATTTTTTATCATTAGAAGTCAATATTTTCTCCAAGGATACCCAAAGGTAATGGATTTTGAAAATGATCGAATACAAACTTCTTTAGAATTTCCTATATAATATATTTGTCTATATAGCAGAGTAAAAATAATAATACATAAAACAATTTAAAATTAATATCAAACTATTATTGAGTATCAAATAGTAACAGTTAACACAAATACTGTGAATTATGTAGCGTTGAAAACAATTTTGTACAAAATGTACAAGAATTAATGCGCTTGCCGGGAAACTTAATGCAATTGACTTCTTAGTAGTAAAGTAACTACCATTTCTCTTGGATTTATTTATTTTTATAATTTATTATACCAACATTCGTGCACCAGTGGGTACTAAAAGAGTGCATTACTATAAATAAAATAAGTACTCTTCACTAACCGAACGTTTAAGCAACCGTTATTCAAAACTTATCGTTGGTTTCTTAGACCAAAATCTCTGAGAAAAACATATTGTAATCCCTGTCATTATGTTTGACAAAATAGAAATAACAATATGTTTTAAGCCGAGATTTTGAACTCAGAAACCCACGGTTAGTGCAGCGTAATTGTAATACTCCAAAGCATCATTTATTTTTTTCTTAAATTAAAAATGCTAACATTAATAAAACAAAAAATATGTATCATACTACACAAATAGTTAAAAAAAACAATGGATAAAAAGTAAATTGGTACAAATTGGTGAATTGCGAATTCCATATTGAAATATCAAAGTGTAAAAGTATTTGACGTGTTATCACAGGGTTGTACAGACGGTTTTTATTGTTTTTATTACATTTGTTTATCATTTCCGTGTGATATACAATAAAACATCCATACGTATTAATAAAATTGGAGAGTTTGTATGTAATATTGAAAAAAAAATTTTTCGTTCTTATGATGTATTTGTGTTGACCGTCCATCGACCTCTCGTTAACAAATAAATGTTACCAAAGTTTGCTTTTACAAAGTTTGACTAAGTTTGTAATACATGAAACTTGTACAAAGAAAAGCAAAAACGTTAAACAAAAAAGTAAGTTTAAGAGTGGTAGAACCCGCTTTAACATCTTCGCACGAATTGGCCAGGTTCGCCCGGTGAAATACCACCACCACACAGAAAACAGGCGTGAAGTGGAAGAAATTCCGCGTTTCGTCTGATGAGTGTGGTCCCGGAGGCCCAACCTCCCCCCCCCCCCTTTAATACAGCATGGCAGTGGGATTAAAAGAGAAAGTACCCCAGGGGGGTACCAAAACCCCTGGTTTTGGAGAATCCCCCTCCGCGCGCTTACGCCTGAACTCTCGCTTGGAGTCTGGGGGTAAGCGCGCGGGCCGCCCTGCGTATTCTGGGGGGGGCAACATTCCGCTCGCTCGCTGTAGAGGCCGGGGCAAACGAGGCCAGGCACTTCCATCCCCTGCCACCCACGCAGTGGACCTCTGCAATATCAGGGGACTCCATTCCAACTTGGAGGCCGTTCATTACCATCTCCGGACGGCCAAGCCGGCCTTGCTTTTTCTTACCGAGACACAGATATCCTCTCCGGTGGACACATCGTACTTATCCTGCCCCGGATACAAACTGGAACACTCCTTTTTGCCCCGGGCTGGGGTATGCGTGTACGTCAGAGAGGATGTCTGTTCTCGTCGCCTCAGCCTTCTTGAAGGTAGGGACCTATCTCTTTTGTGGCTGCGCGTAGATGGCGATGTCCATCCGCGGGTCTACGCGTGCCTCTATAGGTCCCATAGCGGTAATGCCGAAACAGACCGACTCATGGAGCAAGTCCAAACGGCTACAGATTCCGTTCTGGCACAGATCCCCTCCGCTGAAATCGTGGTACTTGGCGACTTCAACGCCCACCATGCCGATTGGCTTGGCTCTCGTACCACCGACCATGCGGGGAGATCTGTCCACGACTTTGCCTTGTCTTATGACCTGACGCAGCTGGTCGCCGCGCCCACGCGAATCCCTGATGTGGCAGATCATACGCCTTCCCTGTTGGACCTTCTGCTGACCTCTCATCCGGACAGCTATCAGGTTTCTGTCGACGCCCCCTTGGGCTC
>NW_013530872.1:3171428-3182701 GCF_000836235.2 Papilio xuthus
AATAATGATGTTAGAAGAAGTAGGTAACATCAAAAAGGTAAAAATCTAAGTAAAAGAAAGTTTCGACTAAACTTACAGAATACAAAAACACCGAAATGCTTTTAGCGCTTTACGAATACTACAAACTTTGACATCTACTTCTAAGTGGAAGCTAAGAATTAGGTTAAAATGTGAAAATTTAAGGATCTTTTTTGATAAAGTTTTCTAAAAATTTTGACTAGTATGGTAATTGAAAAAATGTTGGTTATGTTTCTTGAATAGATCCTTAACCTCTCGATACTCCTGGGTATAAAAAAATGCTAAACACTACTTAAAATGCTTATAAATTAATTATATCTATTATATTATTCCACTATACTAATACAAATAATGAAATTCATGTTAAAAATGCTGCTTTTCATGATATTAGTCATTACCAATCTCTTGAGACAAAAGTTCTAACATACACTTACTTTACGTGGTCTAATACACTTACTCATTTGCACGTACATTCTTAAATTATTGCCTCAGTTGTATTACCTTTATTCTCACAAGACATATAATTTCAATTTTCACCACTAAAAGTTTATACTTTGATTGAAAGTAACTTAAAACGAAAAAAAAACAATTAAATTATTTTTTTTCTTTTGTGATCAATTAAATTCATTCATTATATTATATTAATTGAGCACGAGTCGAAATAAAAAATTTATTTTATAATTAGGGTTCCGTACCTCATAGGAAAAAAACGAAACCCCTATAGGATCACTTTGTTGCCCGTCCGTCTGTCTGTCAAGACCCTTTTTCTCAAAACGCGTGAAGGTATCAAGCTGGAATTTATTTTTTATTTATTTAAAATTTTCTGCCCAATTAAGAATTCAGTTTTAATACCATATTCTACAACAAATCTAATATAAAAATAAATACAAAATCCCTCGTGTTTACCCGAAGCACAATTTAATGAGACCTCACTTGTCTAATGGAAGATATTGGGTAAAAAGGGTCAATAACAATCCATTGTTGCTCCAACGAATACGCATTATCCCTTTTGAAATGTTTACCAAAGGTTTAAAAGTCACCGTTGGTTACTTCTATTGACAGAGAAATTTAGGAAATTGTTACATGTGTATTTCACATATAAAAGTAAATTGTATTTGATCGTTTGTAGAAAACATGACTTGTTTTTTTTTAATTTGCCGTCTGTTACTGTTATGATATCTTTTACAGTTGGAATATACAATTTCATCTTAATAATCTTCTCTTACTAGTATTATAAATACGAATGTTTAAATGGATGGATGTTTGTTTGAAGGCATCTCCGAAACGGGTCAACGAATTTTGATGAATTTTGGCACACATATAGAACTATACATATGTCTTTTTTAATTCCGCGAGGACAGTGTCGCCCACGACGTCATGTTGTTTGGATTAACAATTATTGCTTACTATATCCAATTCTTAAATATATTAATTTTAAATAAAACTACTTGATAAACTTCTGAGTTATGTAATTTTACATTTCATTGAAAATTAGTTCAAAGTTAATTATACTCAATCACAAACTAGAAATGTTTTTCCATTACGCCATCACTTAATTAAAGTTTTCAGAATTCTTATTCAAAATCAACTTTGCTTTCTTTTACCTACACTACATTTAATTATTTTGCTTTTAAAAGTTTTCTTATATTTCTAGTTTTATTTCAACTTTTACAATATTATTTGTAAGTTCCTAGAATTAACAACATCAATATTTCTTTCAATTACTTTTACTGATATTATAATTGCGAATGTTTGAATGGATGGATGTTTGTAAGAAGGTATCCTAAAAACGGCTCAGCAAATACTAATTAAGTTTTCTATGTTCCGCGCGGACAGAGTCACGGGCGACAACTACTATGAAATATTCCTCATATAATATTTATAATGGTTCCGATTCTCTGTGAATTAAAGTGTAACTTTTATAATAATGACATTTAAAAGTGCAAAGTTAGAAGAAAATTTCACATCAAGCTACAGTAAAAAGGTTACAATAGTTAAGATTATTTTCTTAAGAACTTTTCGAGCGTAACTAACGACGGTGGCGTATTGCAGTTACTCTATTTTGTATCTACCAGTGTAGAACATAAATTACTTTGTTGAAATGAATTTATTTAATTTATTTACTTCTTTAGAAATACAAGGAGTTATATAGAGTAATTACTCAATTTAATTAACCGGAGATATATACATACCGGTTAAAGTTAATCATACTAATTGTAGCATTCGTTGCGTTATATTTGGCTCTTTCACGTACCGACACGTGTTGCCGGTCCAAAGTTCTGATATCGACTGACGTTCCCTCTCTCTGGCATTTACTTTTGGCCTGTACGCTCGAGACAAACAACTCTACGTTTATACACTACACTAAAGTTATAAATGCGAATGTTTGGATGGATGGATGGATTGATGTTTGTTTGAAGGTATCTCCGGAACCTCTTAATTGATCTCGCTGAAATTTGGCATAAATATGGATCATAGTGTGGAAGATCGCGTAGGCTACTTATTAAGTTTTTCTTTTATTCCGCGCGAAACGAGTCCCGGGCGACAGCTAGTTATAAAAATGATTAATAAAATGGTTCATGTATAATGAAAAGCTTGACTTTAGAGAGTTTAGTAGAGTTTGAAAATATGTTAGTTGAATATATTTAATAGAAATAGTTCGCAATAAAGTAGTGCAAAAGCCAATTCTTTTACAGGAATAAACTTTTATAAATAGAACAGTCTCGTAACATTTCGAATTCGTCACCGATAGACATTGATTGTCGGAATAAAAGACGGGAGTTACATGTAACGAAATAGATACTGGCCATATACATAGCTGGCAGAATTGCTTTCTCAAATTTATTTTCAATTTATTCCGTTGTCTATCGTATAGTTTAGATCACTAGTACAATTCCACGGAAGCGAACCGAAATCGACACGGCCACAATTTTAATATGAGAACAAACTTTGTTTTAGCGAACCTAAATGGGAACTCTGCGTTATATTCTTATATTCGTTTCTTTTCCATTAGGCAGGTATAGCGGTTTTATTTATATTTTGAACTTATTCTCATAATTCAATCAACAAAACTTACTTTAAACCTTAGTGAAGTTCAAATTCACACGGAATCCAATTGCATCTTTAATTAAAATTAACGAATAAAATATAAGTACTTTTTTCTTTAAAACAAAACAATTTAAGGTTATACAAACGTAGTACGAGGAAGAAAATGTAGCCAAAATTTTCCATTTAATTTGAAAATAAATTTAATATGCTGCCTGCCATTTCTAATAGAAGTTTCCACGGTGAAGAGGGTCAAAGAATAAGCCATGAGCACATTAATTCTTTGGTCATATTTACGTTGACACTTCTGCAATAACCGATGGACATTATCATAGAAATATACAACCTGTCATATAATTTTTTAATCCAATTTCATAAAATAAATCTAATGTTTTTTTATATAATATAACAGAAGGGGGCAAAGGAGCAGCAGGAACACCGAGGTGTTCAACGCCGCCCATGGACATCAGCAATACCAGAGGAACCGCAGATGCGTTGCCGGCCTTTGAGATGGTGGGTGGTGGTTGGAATTATATCTAGCAGATTTATTGTAGTACAAGTATTAATAAAAAACGAATGAAACCCTATTTTAGCAGATATTAAGTTTGTAGTTAATATTTCGAATTGAATACTTTGTGTTCTGCTAGTCAAAGTGTGGCATTTGATACCCATATTGAGGGGATTGTAAAAATATTTTATTGGTAATTTAGTAGTAATAATCACATAAGCTAATAGTAAGAATTGAAAATAAAAATCTTACTTTTTAATAACATGTAACTCAATGTCTATATGTCCAAAATATTCTTAGACGAAAACCAAATTATATGTCCCATTTTCGTAGATTTGAAATTAATAATACTAGATTAAGCTTCACGAATTATTGACAAAAGAATCCAGTCCAATTGTATTTAAACATTTACAATTAACTTGATATAAATTCTAAGTAATAGAGAAAATTCCAGAGTAGTTGATCCCTCTTGGGTCTTGATGTAATTAAATGAACGTGGTGTCTTTAACTAACGGTACCTTTGTTAGCATTAAGACCAAGCTTCAACTGTAACAAAGCAACTGAGTCAATTTCTTTAGAAACTAAACGTACAAATAGATTACTTTTAATCTCAATAATGGCTTATTGTTCTAACTTGAATTAAAAAAAATATATTTCTATTTTGTCACCATCTAGCAATTATACGATGTTATATAATTTAAGATATTCTTATTCGCATGATTTGTCGCATGGAACGATTCGTCAAGTATCAAAATAATTGCTATAAAATCAATATGCTAGGATGTTGCTCATTGAAGTCTGAAGCGATTAGCCATGGGTTTTCGAGATCAAGATCTCCGTTTAAAACATATTCTTATCGCTGTTTTGTCAAACATAATGATGAGCGTCGGTGACTCAGTGGTCAAGCACTTGACTTGCTATCTGCAGGCCCTGGGTGCAAATCCCGCCCTGTTCCAATGTGTTTTTCGATTTCCGATTTACATATCTACATTTATCCGACGCTCTTACGGTGAAGGAAAACATCGTGATGCAACCTGCACATATCTGAGAAAAAATTCAAAGATATGTGTGAAGTCAACCAACCCGCACATGGCCAGCATGGTTGACTATGACCTAATCACCCTTAACTTAGGGTAGGCTCCGAGCCCCTCGGTGAGGACGTATAGTGAGCTGATGATAATGATGAATGACAGGGACGACAATATGTTTTATACAGAGATTTTCATCTCAGAAACCAACGCGAACACTTAGAAAGTCTTGAAACCATGTTTTCTTATCGCTTTACGTCAATACTAACTTTAACGCTTACTGCAACAACATTTTGAAACTTATCCTTTTCAAGTTGATTACTTTTATTCTTGTATGCATATATTTTTTCTGTTATGTACTCAGCTTATAATACATCAGCCATTTCTTGATTACATTTTGACAGCTTACAATTTCAATTTTGAATTAATTGCTCAACATTTAATAATCCGTAGCTTCGCGAGGATTACACAAATGTTAAATTTAATTTTGACGTATACCTACTAAAGTATTGACGTGCCTTTGTTAATGCAAAGCCATTTACAAATTGTATCTATAACCGTCAGTTTACATACACAGAAAATATGGTTATCTCTGTTTTATTAAATAGAATGAGAGGGATGACTATATGTTTTTGTATAGTTATTAAGACAGTACAATAGTGATATAGTTATTAGGTAAGAACTCTGTGGATTTTCTGGAAATACATTAAGCTAGGAAGTTTGATGCGTGATATGTAATATACAAATTATTACAGATAGAGCTACTAACATAAACAACTAGCTACGCCCGCGACTTCGTACACGCGGAATTCAAATAAAACTTAATATTTCTGCCTATGTGTTCTTCCAGACTATGTTCTACATCTACGCAAATTCCAGTGAGATCCGCACAGCCGTTCCAGAAATACCTTCAAACAAACATCCATCCATCTAAACATTCGCATTAATAATATTAATAAGAAGTAAGATTTGAAATTAGAGCGAATAGGATGCGACCTTAAATTACTGTTTTTGAACATTGATCACGACCATAAAAATCCATGTTTTGCTATTCACATGCTTGAATTTGTGTGATCAGTAGAATTGGTTTAAACCGAATATAACCTGCGAATAGAGACCGACCGACCGATGTTCAAATTTTGAACACAACATAAAATAATGACGCTCAATTACGTCTTATTTACAATTCGATCCAATCCATTTCAATCCAAAAATAGTGTTGCCAACAAAACAAACAACAAAGCCATCATCTGCTTTATGATTCAATTGCGGTGATTCCAATTGACGAATTGTTAACACTCATGAATTTAAATTTGACGGCAATTGGCGAATTTATTAAAGCGATCGAGTGTTTTGTTTTAAAAGCATTATTTATTAAAATACATTTTAATTTAAATTACAATTTGCGATTGAATTTCAATTTATTATGCAATTATCACGACCTACGCTTAAAATATAATTGGACAAGATTTTTTTTTTATATCATTAGGTGGCAAACGAGCGAGCGGTCACAGTTCCGGGAGAATTCCGGGAGACAGTTTCATTATTTATTAAAATTACATATAAAGAGTTATTAAATAGTAATAA
Organism: Papilio xuthus; assembly: GCF_000836235.2. Classification (NCBI taxonomy): domain Eukaryota; kingdom Metazoa; phylum Arthropoda; class Insecta; order Lepidoptera; family Papilionidae; genus Papilio; species Papilio xuthus. The sequence continues at coordinate 3,177,615 of NW_013530872.1, forward strand.
AACACCATGTTCCGTCATTTTGTGTGATCGCCGACCGACACTGCGGATGAAAGCTGTAAATAGGTCAACAGTTGACGCTAACAAGATGGCACTTTATACGGTTTTTTGTATTCGTTTATAATTTACTACACAAACTATGGAACTACAAATTACAGCAATGTTTCCGTTGCCGTATAAATTATACAAAAGCATAGTCCTTTCTTTAATTATCTTTGTAAAACAGAGATATCATTATATTTCTGCACAGGCATCTCGAAAGTTCAAATCCATGGTTATTCCTTCTCTTAATCTTAGCAATATTATAAATGCGAATGTTTGGATGTTTGCTACTATTTATTTCCAGAAAGGCAAAATGGGTGTGGAACGCAGTCAGGAAAAACATAGGCTACTTGTTTTTTTTTTATTGCTCGCGGACATAGCGTCGGGCAAACGATAAGACGGGATAAAGCGATAATAATAAAAATAAATACAACTATTAGTTTTTTAATAAACTATTTATTCCGCATCCTAAATTTAAGGGACATGCATAAAGCTTTGTGGAATATTCTTAGTTGCAACAACTTAAAACTTTCCCAGAAGTAATATTAAGTCGGGCATGTTCACAATTCTCCGGGAATATTCGACGAATCGAGAAACCAGCAAACTTCCGTAATCCGACGACACCATCCTGACTTAATTAAATCTATTTCAAAAGATTGTTGGATTATGTAAATTGAATTAACGAAATAAAGGAAATGGTTTAAGACATGCGCCTTGACTTTATCCAAGTAATATTCCTTACGAAGAGTTAAATGATATGAAGTCTACAAAAGGATAATCACCTTAAGAGTTAACAATTCTACTTATTAACGTATTTCAGAGGCAAAAAAGTATCGGTAAAAAATGGTTAATTAATCAACTAGCAATATATTGCTGGTCGTCGGCCATTAGGCCGTTCTAAGGAGTCGTATTATTTTTTTTACCCATTTACGTTATAATGTGTCTATATTGTAGTTGCTACGTGCATTTTAAAGAGTTGATCTTAAAGTTTTTTTCAGTGCTCATACTAATTATTACATCACTGGTAAATACTATCGAAGTTCGATATTACATTAATCAAAAGTCGTCCAAGAATTATTTAAAAGAAATCATCACATTATAAACACACATTTAACAGTGGTAGAGTCCGCTTTCACATCTTCGCACGAATTGGCCCGGCTCGCCCGGTGAAATACCACGAACACGCAGAACACAGGCGTGAAGTGGAAGCAATTCCGCGTTTCGTCTGATGAGTGTGCGTCCCGGAAGCCTAGTATAGTCCTCTTTCCCTTCCCAACCTTTTTATTATAAGAAAAAGGATGGGAGATGGAAGTGGACTTTCCGAAAGAGAAGATGCATGGATAGGGAAAATATTTTCTTCCTGTGCGTCCTCTCCTCCGTCGATTTAAGGTAGGCAACGCATATGCAATTGCGTATGTCTATAGGCAACGGTCACTTCGCTATTCCAGCGATTTCAGTTGGCCGCTCGCTCGTTTGCCAACTTTTGATATAAAAAAACACATAGTAAAAATATACAAAAGTAAATACATTGTTAGTTGAATGAATCAAAGCAGTATAAATCAAAGAATAGTCTAGTAAGCTTACTCAAATAATCTACAAATTTGTTGGTTGATCGTAAAAGAAAAATACTTCCCAGCATACAGAATGGTTTGCGTGACTTTTGTTCGAGCTAGAGTATTTGTTCTATGATATGTGTAATGGTAATTGCGGCTGTAGGAAAACATGATCAGAGCTAACAAAGAGTACTGAAAATAAATTCATGAACATACATATAATAACAATGAAATGTACATCTTAATACAATATGCCTTTATTTTATGTAATACAAATAATTATATAGATAGAGTAGTAAAATTGTCATATTGCGAATGTTTAGATGGATGGATGTTTGATAGAAGGTATCTCCGGAACGGCTCAACGGATCTTGATGAAATTTGGCACAGATATAGAACATAATCTGGTAGAACACATAGGGTACTTAGTAATTTTTTTTTTAATTGCTCGCAATCGGAATCGCTTGCGACAGTTAGTGAACTGAATAAAAAAACTGACATGTTTCGTAACATTCCTTTAACATCGTCAATGTTAAAGTCATCTATAATAAGATAAAGACAAAGTTTGTTTTACAAAATATAAATAGTTTAACTAAACTGTCGACGACTTAATAAAGTTGCCTCCAGCTGCAAGCGCTAAGTTGCTAACTGCTCAAACTTAATCCATTATCCATTAAAGATTTCTGTCATTATGTTTTGCATACAAATAGTTATCTTACACGTTTAAACATAAACATTAACGTCAACGAAAAAAAAAAATTCCGAGAGATATCCAGAAAGAAAATAATTTTTTTACCTGCAACTATTATGAAATACATAATTATTTGAAAATTTCGATAATAAAACCACGACAATTAATAAATCTTACTAATTTTACTTCTTACCAACATAAATGCGAAAATTTATAATAGATGGATGGATGTATGTTTGTTTGAAGGTATCTCCAGAACGGCTGAACGAATCTCGATGAAATTTGGCATACATAAGGAACATAATCTGGAAGAACACATAAGCTACTAATTATGTTTTTTTTTAAATGAGTGCGGATGAAGTCGCAGGCGACAGCTAATCTACAATAGTATATCGTAAAAGCAGTAAGTTTAATATAAACTATGAATAAAGATAAATATATAAAAGTTAAAAATAAACTAGAAAGCAAAGTTGAAAGTAATCAGCACGTCAGACAATCTGAGGCTTTAAGCGCAAATGAACTACTCAAGTACGCACTGGAGGCGATCTTAATTAAGTTCTCCGCTGAGACCAAGCTAAGTAAATACACTCAACATTTATATAGAAATTTCCAGCAGATTATATTTTAATATATGACTCAAGATGTACAACCATACCTTGATAGTTGATAACACAAAAAAAGTTTAGCATTTTTCAAAATACCACTTGATTTAACCGCACATTTCCACTGCTGGTGTTACCCTGCCACAAACCGAAGTACTTATTTTAAATCTTATATCTAGAAGATATTCTAAAAACTCATGGTAGCCTATATGTTCTTCCAGACTATATTCTACGTCTATGCTAAATTTCAGCAAGATCCGTTCAGTTGTTTTGGAGATACCTTCTAACACAAAGACCATCCATCGAAACTTTCGCATTTATAAAATTAGTAAGATAATTTTATACTCATGCATGCAACATTTAAAATTAATTATAGAATAATGGGCTCTATAGTCATTTGGTACATACGAAAACCAGAAATCAGTCAAGATAATAAAATTAAAAGAATCAATTTGTTCCAATTTTTTACGTTACAACGGTTTCCACTCAAATGTGGAAAATAAACACCTCATTGGTTCTTTTACAAAACTTTCACTTTTCCTTTTGTAACTTTATACAAAAGGTTTCGTTCCTTTGTTCATGGTATATTCTTGACGTTATGCGTAATGATTCCGAAAGAAAACTTTCAGAGAAAAAAATCGTATTAATATTTCAACATAAAGCTATTCACAATTTTAAAAACAAAAATATCAAATACATTTATTTACTACCAGTAGTTTAAACTTATCACAACAACGTACAAAGTATAAGCTGTCGCCCGCAATTCCGTCTGCGCGGAATCAAAATAAAACTTAATTAGAGGACTATGTGTTCTTCCAGACCATGTTCTACAAATTTGTCAATACAAAAGGCAGTTATCCTAGAAACCGCGCGCATCGTGAGAATGTTCCTGTCTCTGCAGCCCTGACCACTGGTTGTTTGAGTCATGGGATTCCGCAGCCGGTGGTGTTCTCTTTTTAATATAATATGTTTTGTATATTTTTTTTTATGAAATGTATTATATTAGAAATGTGATAAATAAATGTATATCGATAATAATAACAAGATAAATATTTAAATCAAATCTTATATAAGAGATAATGCGGATGCAATGTTTTCATTAAATACCAAGACTTATCGCAAACCACGACTCTGAAGCTGACGACACCATGTCTATTCTATTAAGTCGAGACCCAAGTGGACTATTAGCAGTGCTAATGTGACTATTTCTAGGCAAATTCGCGGCTTTTGCTCTGAATATTAAAGTCTTAGATAATCAGAGTCTAGAATAATATATACTGAAGAAACTCGACTTCCATTTAAGTGAACATAATGCAAAACTTAAAACTAAAACCCCGGTCTAAGACCAGATTCAAACTTAACGAATTTCAAGTTCTCAATTTCTTAAATTTTCATGAATAATTGCAAAGAAATGCCTACTTTTTACTTATCTGTAACAAGAGTTTATGAATCAAAGCATAAGCATAACTTAAAATAAATAAAAGTAAATAGTTATAAATATTGTATTTATGCTATTTAGTGTGCTATAAGTTTGTTTTAAACTTATAAATATAGTATAATCTTATTGTAAAATATATGATGATGCATATCTAATAAATATATTCAATTGAAAAACTAATTAGAAAAACATATAAATCAACATACAAGCGAAAAGGAAGTCGTAAACTGACCACAAAGCGATTCTTAATTTAATTAATTCCACAGTACTGCTTGTGTTCGGTACTTCATTAATGGAATGAAGAAAACATTGACGCTTTTCTCCTTTTCTTTATATAGAGACCGCAACAAGCTTACTTATGACTACACTTTTTAAAATGTTGTCTTATATATTCATTAAGAAATTATTAAAAAAATCAAAATATATGGTATTACATTTAAAAACATTAAACTCTTATTAATAAAATATTTAGTTACTAGCTAATGCTCGACTACGCCCGCACGAAATTAAAAAAAAAACCTTAGTAGACTTACGTATTCTTCCAGATTATGTTCTACATTTATGCCAAATTTTAGCGAAATCCATGCAGCCGTTCCGGAGATACCGTCAAACAAGCATTTAGCCATCCAACGAAACATTCGTATTTATAATATCAGTACGATAGTAGAGTTTTTACGAAATAATGTTTTTGTTAATTTGCATTATAAAAAGGTGCTATTAATATAACACAAATAATACGAAAATTCCTTTCATTTCTTTCCTAA
>NW_013530872.1:3187925-3230178 GCF_000836235.2 Papilio xuthus
CAACGCCCTGACCCCTCGATGCGTTGGAGGAACAGAGCTCGTACCCGCTCGTTCCCCTAACTTATGCTATGGCAGGGACTTTGGGTGCGGGAATATCTTTATTTCATTATTTTAAGTGTTTAAAAATCAATTACATAGTCTTAAATTATATCACATTCTTTTCTAACATCTAGGTTAAAAAACATTAAAACAATTAAAAAATGTAAAATTAAAATGTTAAAAAGTGAAAGGCGGCGGCGGCGGCGTCGGCGGCGTCGGCGGCGTCGGCGGCGGCGGCGGCGGCGGCAGCGTCGGCGGCGGCGGCGGAGGCGGAGGCGGCGGTTATGGATGCGGGGAACTCCATTGCCCGCCGAGGGCGGCCTCCCTCCGTGCAGAAGGGTTCATGGTGCACTTTTCACGATGGTTCAATGTCCGTTCCAGTCAGCAGCCACAGGAGAAATGTTCTGCTGCCGTGCCTCGGCTGGTAAGGTGTTGACCCATCGAACGCCGACACACGGCGCTGGCGCAAGTATTGCGTTGATTATCGGAGAAACACTTTTCTCAACGACATCTATAGTGTGGGTAAAGTGCAAGCACAAAACACGATGACCCAACTCGATCCGTCTCCACTTCACGACTATATTCGTAACAACTGTCAAAACGCCTTATATAAAGATGGTGCCTCGACCCCTCTCAAGCCCACCTGGCTCTGCTCTGATTGGTCGTTACTTAAATAACGATAATAAAGTTATTTAGTCTAGGAAAAACGTAACTTATAAAGTAAGATCAAATTAAAAGTTATTAGAAGCTTTTACAATTTCAATAAACATTAAAAATTGCACACTATGCGTTAAACAGTAATTCAGTTGACAATGGCTACTTTATAACTTCCTACTTTAAATATAATCACAATGGCTTCCTCCGACATGGCGGTGTGATGCCAATATAAGAGACCGCACCCTCATTTTCGGGACACACTCGCCACCGAACACTGAAGCCAGCGGAAGCTCTGCCCGTTTGACTTGCCAAAATAATTAATTATTTTAACTCTTATAGTTGATTAAGTTAATGTCGTATTTTTAAATCATTTTAGTGTTAATTACATTTATTCAATTCTGTTAGTTTTCTTATTAATTCAAAAAGTACTGTAGTAGTGTATAAGAGATTGTTTTTTTTAATTTTCCCTGCTTCTGATCCTTAAGATCAGAAGTGGGTTAGTGAAACTCCCACGTCCTGGTTTGTACATCCTGATACGATGTGTTTCCATTGTTCTTTCTTTAATTGGCTAGTCATACGAACAGAAATATATTTTGGGAAATTGTAACTACCCTTGTTTAAGAGGACAAATTAGCACTTTGTTTTCGGTGTTTGGTATAATATACGTAAGTAAGACGTGATGTGACGGTGTGATCAAGTTTTATAATGTCAACTTTGGTGAGTACGTTCCAATTATTTTATTCTCCGTTTTAAAATAACAAATAGAAGTTAAATTCGTCGTCGTTGTGGAAAAACGTAACTTAAAAAGTATAATAAGATCAAATTAAAAGTTATTAGAAGCTTTTACAATATCAATAAACATTAAACATTGCACATTATGCGTTAAACAGTAATTCATTTGACAATGGCTACTAAATATCTTTCTACTGTAAATATAATCAAAATGGCTTCCTCCGACATATATATATGCCTATAATGTCACCAACTTATCTGTAAAAATGTCGATAATTACCAACCCCCTTTTCAAATCCTTACAACCCCTTTTTCGCTTTAAAAAGTAGCCTTTCTCAGGCTCTAGACTATCAGTGTATCAAATTTAGTTAAATCGGTCCAGTAGTTTTTGCGTGAAAGAAGAACAGACAGACAGACTATCTATCTCATTTATATTAGTAAGGAGGTAAGGATTGTAACCCAAACAACTAAGACATTATCATAATTTATTTATTTATTAACTCTTAATGCTATCATAATACATAAAAACAAAAAAAAGACAATTAACTAATTTACAAAGCAAGGGCGGCCTTATCGCTACAAGCGATCTCATCCAGGCAACTCAGTGGGACAGGAAAGAATAACATAGATAGAGGGTATATAACATATAAATATCAGGATATGTCAAGAATAAATAAATAAGAGCAATAATTATATATATACTAGTTACATATGGATATACTAAACAAATTAAGCAACATATATATAATATACATGAATACACGAACCTATGAATACAAATATATAAATTATAGGAAAGCAGAAAAACAAACTTAGCGAAAGGCTTTATTTAGAAGATGGCGATGCAACTGTAATTATATCATAATCATTAAATGCTACTTAATTGTAATAATTAAATTATTTATTTCTAGATCATGAAATTGGCGTAACAGTGGAAAAACTACAACCCTTTATAGAGAGCAAAGATTTTGAAAACATGTCCATCGTTGGAGGTATAGACAAAGGAGTTTCCTATGAATCGGACAAAGTACTACTATTTTACCAAGATAAAGCGCTATTAGGTAATAAATATTATATATGTAACACTAATGAGATATTACAAGAACTAATTAACCACTAAAATTAATAGAATATAATATCAATATAGCGTATCTCCATCTCAAAGGCCGGCAGGCAACGCATCCGCGGTTCCTCTGGTATTGCTGATGTCCATGTGCGTCGTTGATACCTCGGTGTTCACGCTGCTCGTTTGCCCCTTCTGTTATAAAAAAAAGTGTTTTTAATAATTTTTCTCTTTGACAGTACTTGATGTTGACTGCTACGGAATAGAGACGCATGGATCACTTATGCCTGATTCGAACATTACAGCTATAGGAAAGGTATTTAACTAAGAAAACCTAAAATTGCAACACCTGTTTTCTTAAGAGTCAAGCAAAAAAAAGACACAATACTTTTTGCAGATATCAATCTTTTTCAAAACTTGAAACGAATTATAGCAATGTTATTTGATCGCCTTAAAAACTAAGATAAGGTAATAGGCGTAGTAAAGGAAATCTTCATTTTCATCGTACATTGAAGTTTGATAGAATTGTTATATCATTTTTGAAATTTGTGTATTTACAGTGCGCGAAAGTGATCGAATCATTACAAGAGTATCGAGACGAGCTAATTGATTACATGAAGAAGTTGCAAGTCAGCAACACCGGCGACTTTACCAGCATCAACTTGAACAGATTACAGGTCAGTTGTAGATCCAATCTTCCCTTATAAACTAGCTTAATTCAGTTTAATACCTAATGAAAAATTATTTCAAAAGAATGTTTCTATTACGTTAAAATCACATCACAAACAATCTGTCGTTTTAGATTTTAAACTAAGAAAATGATTTTTTTTTATTTATGAAGTATATCAAAATGTTAATTGTACCTTGAGTTTCCAATCTATTATGGCATTTTTGGTACTAAATTATTTGTTACATTTAAAATTAATATAATTATTATATTTCCAGGGCGCCCTGTCAGATAATGTGCTGCCAGGCCGTATAACTGTTCGTTACTACATCAATCCGTCAACCAGATCAACGGTATCCGAAGTGTTTGATAAGGTATTTATAAAACAGTGAAACAATCAGTTTTCATATAAACCAGGAATATATAAAAGTAATCCTCGTAAATTATACTTCATGTTGTTTAAACTTAATTTTCATTTAATACAGACGAAAAGTCAACCTTGAAATGAACCCAGTATCTTTCCGAAATTTGTTTTATAACTGAGTACAAAATTTTTAAGATCGCCCACGGATCATGTTTTTCGATGCCGTATTTCAATTTTGAGATCGGATTTTGATAAACTGATGATTATTAAAAATACTGCTAATAAGTATTATAAACATGGTTTCAGATGGAATATTGATTTCATCAGATATTCGACTTTATTTCAGATCTTATCAGACTTTATATCAGACAGATATTCGATATTAACTACCTCTTGCCTCAAATCAGATATATTTCCAGCTGAAAGAAAGAATCCAAAAACTTGGGTAGCGATATAAAGTTGACCATTGTACGTTCTGCTGAGAAATCCCCCGTCGTCAAAACTGACGACACCAATCCTTACTGGAAAGCGATTACTGATGCAGCGAAATGCACGTGAGTTTAAACTTTACTTGTATTCGAATACCGTTCAAAATACAACACACAATACATATAATTATACAATAAATGCTATAAAATCAAATAGCAATTACTACGCATTAAATGAGTTAAAAACTTTAATTTTTTATGTCATAAAATTAATAAAAATGTTAACCATAATTCAACGCATAATTTAAAAATCATTACATAACCTAATACGTGTTTTATTGTTGCAGAAATATAAATTTCAACCCGAGCGTCATCTTCGAACAAACAAACGCTGGTGTTATGAGAAAGTTTGGAATTCCCCTATTAGGTTTCTCTCCGTTACAGAAAACGGAGTTCCTTGTGCACGGAATCAATGAAAATATCAATATAACTATATTCTTGAACGTTATCAACTTGTATCAGAAATCTATACAAAATTTAGCAAATCTCTCTAAAAAGGAAGCAGCTAAAGATACAAGTTCCTATATGACTTGTTATAAGAAAAATAAAACATTTGTTACATTAAACATGTCTTTTAGTTTTGCTTTACTGAATTTCCATTGCTATGGTTTTCTCCCGTGTGTTTCTGTAATGAAATGCCAAGTTACTACTCACATTACTTTAATAAGGGTGAGTTGCATCAATTAACTATAACTATAACGATCACCTTGACAGCATAGCCTTAGTATCAGGTGTTTTCTTATAATTTATTTGAGGGATATGTTGTTGCGAGTAAGAAATCTGAAGTGCGAATGTTATTTTCTTTCGAGACTGATGAGAATTAATTTTAGAATTGCAAATTCAATTTAAAATATTAAAAAATCTTACGTACTTGTACTGTACAGTTTGATGAACTATACAGTAGTTTGAACTACAACTTCAAAGTAAACAAGTTTGAGATTCATAACTGGACTATGTAAAGATTGCCTGAAGTCTTCAGACTTTTATCAGATAATTATCTACCATATTTCTTACCTCTTCTATACTACAATACTTTTGATATTTCGTAAACTTATATTATAGTTTTTCGTATTTTTATTACCCGATTAAACTAAAAGTTTTTAATGGTAGGAAGAAAATCCGGAAATGAGCCAGTGTCATGACTCAAAACTACCCTATCTAACTTCGAAACGAAAGCACGTCCTAATAATTCTAACTAATAATCTCTAAAATCTATATATATTAGTCGTGTTAGTTACACTATTTATAACTCATGGACGGCTTTACCGATATAGCTGAAAATTGGTGAGTGAGGTGAGATAGCTTGAAGCCAGGAGACGCACATAGGATACTATTTATTCATTTTTTTTTTCAAATCTGTGCCTTGAAGAGCTGCTTTATATTTAACTTACTAATAATATAAATGCGAATGTTTAGATGGATGTGATGTGGATGGATGGATGGGTGTTTGAAGATATCTCTAGAACAGCTGAACGTATCTCGATTAAATTTGGCATACGTATTGTTCAGACTTAACGCCTGCGCAAATGTTGCGGCAAAACGCCATCGCGGGAACGTTGCCGATGCCCGCATCAGGCGCTTGGGCCATATATATACGTTTCTGTCTATTCGTGTCACTTACCTTCAAATCATTGTGCAATTTGCATCTTTTTCAAATTATATTAATTTTATTAAGTATCTGGGCTTTTAATTTGCACCATCTATCCGCTAAAGATAGCACATGGTGGCCCATGAGGGAACCAAAGAAGAATCCGCGAAATAATAATAAATATGTAAATACGACGAGACACCGGTTAGCGTGGCGACGTAACGATCTTCAACATCACATCAAATCATTCCTGTGGATGGAGCCTTGCAGTGGATATTTCTAAAATCACGGGCTGTATTGGAAAACAGAAAAATAAAGAAGATTCGAGCAGTGAATTAGCTAAAGTTTCACATCGAGCAGTTACGAGTTCGTCCGCTAAGATAAGTGTCCTTCCTTAACTAATTCCTAAAAAAACTTAATAACTAACAAAATAATATTCAATATCGTTCGTCATTTGTGTAAATTAAGTATTTTAGACAAGTTTTTCAGCGTTTTATGCTCGTAAATTTGTTATTTAGTGCAAAATTGCATCTTTTTTTTACCTACCCCATATGTAAAAAAAAAGTGAACAAAGGAATTAACTTGTAGTTATTTATCGCAATATTATCTAAATTAATACATAAATCATTCAATTGTACGTTCACTATTCCGTTAAATAGGCCAATAGAAATATATTAAGCAATAAAAGGTCACTCAATTGATATAAAGTTAAATTATTTTAAGAAGTAACGATGGTTTCGTATTTTAGTTTTTCTCGTTTCGTATTGTTTATACATACAATATTTAGCGTATTTGCCGAATATTCCAGGCTAACATTCATCATCGCCGTGCGCCGTTTGCAAGTAGATACTTATCCCGTTGGATTACATTGGCCGGCCGGGAGGATGTTCAGACTTAACGCCTGCGCAAATGTTGCGGCAAAACGCCATCGCGGGAACGTTGGCGATACCCGTATCAGGCGCTTGGGCCATATATATACGTCTATGTCTATTCGTGTCACTTACCTTCAAATCATTGTGCAATTCGCATCTCTTTTGAATTATATTAATTTTACTAAGTATCTGGGCTTTTAATTTGTACCATCTATCCGCTAAAAATAGAACACGTATAGAACATAGTCTGAAAGAACACATAGCCTATACTAATTAAGTTTTTATATATTCACGTGGACGGAATAGCGGGCGACAGCTAGTTAGAAATAAAACAAGATTGGGTTTCAGAAATTGAACCCATATAAATCAAAACTTATTTACTATAATAAGATTATATTACATTTATATAACAAAAACAAACAAAGCCATAATTTAGAAATACCTAAAAAGATCAAAGGAAATTATTTATATTTTTGTTTTCCAACAGACTAATATTTAGAGTTCATAAAATAAAAATAAATTCAAACGACTCATGTTGTCCAACTCGTTATTATGATTAGTATCTCAATTCCGGAAACACAAATATTTTGTAAACAATATAACTGTCGAGACATTCCTAAAATATTTGCAAAACATTTTTACGATATGTTACCCCGTTGTAATCCACCGCACCGTTAAAACAAACTCCAAACATTAAACATTATAAAACTGCGTAATTATATTTAAAGTTTAAATTGATTTCTCGATAAAATGGTTGCTATTTTTCCTATTAGTCAATTCGTGGTAAAAGCGGTGGCTATTCAAGTATTTTTTTTTCTTCAAATAATAGTTCTGTATTCCTTCAAATATTACAATCAAAATCTATAATTAAACGATAGCAAATAAAAAAAAATTACAATACTTATTTACTGTGTAAATTGAATAATAGCAACTTCCGTTTTCACATTACGAGAACGACTTTTATTTGTTGCGCTGTGAAATTTAGACTGATGTTCGTATAATGGCAGACACACCTATTGCACGGCGACGCTACGTGTCCCGCATCACAACGAGACTACGATTAGTTGTACTGTCTCTTTGAACAAACATTTCAATTGCTAAAACAATAAATATAAATCTTTCATACATTTTAACTTAATTAAACAAATAGTTCACAATTTTGAAAATAGAAATTTTTCACAAAATATTGTAGGCTACTCACTTCTATTTACCGGACTATCCGTGAGTGTTACATACCAAAATCTCCGTTTAAAACATCTCTTCATCCCTGTCATTATCTTTGACAAAACAGAGATACCAATATGATTGAAACGGAAATTTTCGTCCTCATACCCTCACGAAAATTATTTTTACTGGTTTGTGTAGTCGTAATATCTGTTGACCAATTGATTCTAAGTTACTCCTGAAATAAACCTTGAAGTTCGAAGCATCATTGGATTCTTATCCATGTCTTCCAATCGTATGTACGGTCTTCTATCTTGGTACTATACTGTACTAGTAGATACTAGTATTAACTTGTTTACAATAGATTTTCCTTTACATGTTACTTAAACACTTCTTCCTGTACGCAAATAATGAAATAGCGTAAGTATAAAACATCAGAAACGAGATTCCCATTTCTAAGGAGATAAAAGAGCTTAAGCCACGTACGATGTATATCAGAGCGTCGTAAACACATCGAGGCTAAATGAAACCGAACGCTGTTTGCGGTTCCTTGGGGATCTTGGGATGTGCGCTCGTCTGGAAGGAGTTAATATTATAAAAGGCAGGAGTCAAGCATTCCACACTTCGTAAATATTTAGCGACGGCCCCGATGTAATTCTACCTTGGCTACCGTTCAATATAAACATAGTTTGAAATCCTTTAAGTATTTATAAACCTTCACGACTACTATCCCGGCTAGCATAGACAATAGTAGAAAATAAACCAAACTTTAGTGTCATAAAATATATTTCTCTATAAAATCCAAGTGACAAATTCCAAATACTACCTAAAGGAATCTATACAGTAGGTATTTATGTGAGTATAAAAAACAATAAAATACCCAGAAATGGTTTAGCTTTCTGAGAATCCTCTCAAAAGAGAACTGCTATAGAGAAATTTAAGGTGTTTTATTACACTACAATACCGTTGTGGATATTGAATTCAAAATTTAAATTATTAGGATTATACATAAATAATAAGTTCATTTAAATAAATCAACACAATTCAACTTAAAAAGGGCTTAAAGTGTTAAGTCGGTGTCATCAGATTAAAGAACTTTGTTGGTTCGCTTGAAATTAAGCATAAAAGATACGTCCTTTTCAAATACTTGTACAAATTGATTTACTTATCTCCTAAAGGAGTCTGTTACTTGTGTTCCTTGAAATTCTGCAAGTTTTATCTAGAACTAAATTTGAATACTTGGAACAATGCAAATAGATCAACTCAACTTCAATCATGAATTATTTGCTTTTAATTATGGAATTGTCTAATAGTCTAGCCGCATTTTAATCTTGTGGTCTATAGGGCTTTTATTATAATTTAAATATAGAATGAAACGTTGAATATTTAATCAATACTTCGGCCAGGAATTAAAATATAATTTATACATTACATCTTAACTCTCGTATTAAATAAACGTTTAATATTACAAACATCAAACAAAGGTTAAACGAATCATATCTATACAATTAATAAAATTTGCATGTCTGTGTGGAATATCGCAAAAATATTTATATTTTGTGTAAGTTGTTAAAGTTTGTTTAACTAGTAAAAAAAAAACAAATCGTTTTTGCTTACTTTCGTACAGCAGCTCTGTGATTTTATTCTCTTTTACTTTAAAAGATTTTATAGTTATAATGTAGTTAAAAGAAGTTAAGCAGAATAGAAATCTTATTAAAAAAGCAAGTACTCCAGACTAAATTGGTAAGCCGCGTCGTAAGCTGGCGACACTATCTTCACTTAATTAATTTTACCTCGGGGCTTGACCTTTAGTTTTACAACTTTCATCGTGTTCTATCAACACTTTTTTATTATAAGAAAGAATATAAAACCATACATGTAGTTATAAATTAAATGAATGAATCGAAGTTTCATTATGACACGTTATATAAATTTGGCAAATATTTCTATTCGAGTTTTGCTAATAAAATAATCTAGGCGCTAAATCAATAAAATTTTCGCCTGATTTTATATGTTATTATTTTTGATCTGAAATGCCACTTTTAAAGTACAGAATGGTATAAATAATTCTTGGTTCTTAGTTTTCCGCTCTGTAACTCAAGAATATCGATTAAATAAATGGAACAAACGCTTTATAACATTTTTAATCTTGACTCATTGAATCGAAAATAATTTAACATCGCCACCTTAAATGGTTTGAGGATCTTTTATTTGATTCCATTTTATTCTATAATTTAATTAAATTGCGAATCGAGCTAAATGTATTTACTAAACTATCGTGTCTGCTCCGTTCGCTCTTGCCCTCTAGTCTACCACAAAGCGTTTCCTAATTGAGCTCCCAGCAAAGCGATCAATTAGTTTTACGAACGTAATTAGTTAGCTCCCAAGCTCTCTTTGATCTTGCTTTTATTACAATTAATTTCAATATTTGCATATTATTTTCTATCCTTACTATTTATGTATGTTCGATTTATCGATTTTTTTCGAACGATTACTTGAAAATTTGTTAGTCTTGACATTTATTAGTATAAAATGCTACATGACTTGATTGATGACTCGTCCAGTTACCGTCGTGTATTTTATTTAAAGATTTAAACTTTACTTTTTCACCCTTTTTACTAAATGACAGAAAACTTATTTGAAATGTTCAAAAAGCAACGTTGCTTTTATTTATAAGTAGGAAACGGCACATTATATTATTCTGCTAGTGTAGTCATTGCAATGGTATTTTCAATGCGGCAAGATGTGCTACTCGATGCAGTTGCAGTTCACAAAGTCAAGGGTATGTATTTCCGCACGCATTCCCACTTAAATTCAATACGAGAGCAAGTAAATCCAGTGCATGCAGTTTCAAAGGCATACTTTACAAACATAGAAGGAAGGCGTCGAGCGACGTGAGCAAATATATATATATCTAACTCAGAGATTGCAAACCAATGGCACAATATTTTTAGACACGTCACAGTTCATTTAATTTATTAAAAGTGCTAAATAGATGATATGCTGTGCAATTTCGAGTGATCCCTACGTTACAGAATGTTCCCAAAAATCAGAAAATCAAAAATATTTTACACCTATGATCCTATTAAAAAATTTCTCTAATAAAACGAAACATTAATACGTAAAGGTTTGTCACCCCTGCTAGCTCAACCCAGCATGAGTAACAATGAATTTTGAAGCGCCAATAGCCTAATGGTTAAATGTACGGATTTCCGATCATGAGGTCGGGGGTTCGAATGCTGCCATTCGACTATTGTTGTAAACAATATCCTAGCACTAGTCTAGAGCTCAGTTACAAAAATCTGCTACTATTTTTATTAAATACGAAATGCTAAAGTCGAAATAATTTGACAGAGTAAGCACAAAATTTTAATAAAAAAGAAAAACATTTTTAATTTTATTTCTTAAATGTTTTAACACTTGGCGATACAGGTATATCACTTTGAACAGAATTGCGAATTATATACTCGAGCTTGTTCTAAAATGCAAAGTTATACTGCTGTCTAGAATTCTGATTTTATTTTAACACTCCATATTTCTTTTCTCTGATTTCGTTTTTCACAAACAGAACGGTTAAAAGAGATCATGCCTTAAAATTTTTCATCGAATATTTCAACCAAAATTTTTATTTCATTTTTCAAAACTTGAAATAGCTGATGGAAACAATTCGTTTATTCTCTATCGCTTTGTTCTATCTCTATATTGAAGTTTTCTTTCAATTGTATTTGTTTGGAATTGCAAATTGCAATTCGGAGAAAATATTATAAGTAGCAGAACATTTGAAAAACAAATCTACAAAGACAATATGCAACATAATAATGATGAGTTCTAGATATAGCATCAACTTAATATTTTTAATGAATATGACGAATTGGCAAAAGTATTTATGAACTAAGTATTTGTTACAATGTAGATAGAGTGAACGGAAGATCACACACGTTTTATCAAGACCAATTACTATTAAGTATTAGCAAAAGAGGCTCCTTCTCCACAAGGCCAAGCGAAAAAGAAAAAATGTAAATTCATGACGGTATTCAGATTTGTCGTCTTTCTTCAGTTGAGCTGGACTTATCCCTTCAACATCTAACTAATATTATAAATGCTAAAATTTAGACGGATTGATGAATAGTGTTTATCTGAAGATATCTCCGTGACGGCTCAATATAGTCTAGAAAAACGCATAGGCTACTAATTGTTTTTTAATTCGGCGAGGATAGAGTCGCTGGCCACATATAGTATACATATAAAAATGGGAAAAAAAGTCGTTAATCTACAAATTTGTTGGCATGACGCACGCTCTGCCATTTGTCTATGACCTTTGAGGTAACATATTAGTCGCATACTCATAACTTATAAGACCTTGACATAAAATTACACCGTATTGCATACCTAGTTGGTAACAATTTTATACCATATTTAAAATCACGTCTCAAACCGTACAAATAACATTATTTCCAATGCCATACTAAAGTAATTTGTGGTTGACCATTTTGTTTTATTTACGGTTAACCAGACTGAAATTATTTCAATCAAATTAGCAACAGATTTTAATTCACTTAGGTCATAAAATTTACATATTTAATCAAATATATATTTAACAAACAATTAACCAAAATTTAAAACAAACTTTAAATCTTACTAAAATATCCAATAGTATAAATTCACACTTAATTCCAGAACTTAAACTAAACTTTTACTAAAATTAGAAAACAAAGAGACCTTGGTAATGTCATTTTATTACAGTCTCCTGAGAAAAATAGTTACTAATGCACGCACTCAGCCACCGCGCTGTCTAAAAAGTTTCTAATTAACTACCTCCCTTGAGCTCTGCCCCTGTCACGTTCGCAGACAACGGAAGCCTCAAATGCTTTTGTCATTTATTTTCGGATAAGAAATATACTTCAAGATAACAGAAAACATAATTTAACCTCAGATTATTATAAGGATATATCTTTTAAAGAAAAATTGTTGTGGTCATCGTAATTTTATTTTTACAAATTCCACGTGGAATTTAAAAACAAAAACATAATTAGTAGCCTATGTGTTCTTCCAGACTATGTTCTACATGTGCACCTAATTTCATCGAGATCCGTTCAGCCGTTGTGGAGATACTTTCAAACAAACATCCATCCAAACATTCGCATTTATAATATTAGTAAGAAGTAAGATGCGGTCATCCAACAAAATCTAAAAACACAATACATTGTATGAAATATAAGTATACATTGAAAATAAATATGTCAAATTATGTATATTTTGAGCGACATGTTCAAGGTTAATAATTATGGAAAACTAATAAAGCATTTTGGAACTGTTCAGTTTTAAGCAAGGATCGAGTCGACGGAGATTTATTTACATTACACATTTTAACCCATAGACGACGTAATAACTCTCAAGAAATTGCTTTCAGAACAAGTAAATTTAAACGCTTTTCGCAAAAAGTTATAAGATGAATTTCAATTTTCCTTTGTACGTAAATGCCGAAATTAAATTATTATCGACATCAAAAACAAAGATGGCGCCTGCCGAATCATTGGCCTACATATATATTTAGATTACGATAAATATGCAAAGCAAATAACTCTGAATTTCCGTATAAATGTCTTAAAAAATAGACTATCATAATTTAGCTCAAATTGTTATACACGGTAGTACTGAGACGTACGTGCGCAGTTTTTTTTTTGTCTATTCACGCAACATAAATCATATCGGTTCCGTGTATCCATCATCTGCAATATATGCGGCCAGTCGACTGTCTTTAAAAATTTATCATCGCAAAATTTCTAGGAAGTATTTATTTATCTACCTTTAAGATGAGATCAACATTACCTATACTTAAGTTATTAAAATGACAAATGCTATTTGGAATACTACTTCAACAATTATCTACAAGTATATAACTTTAGCATAAAGAAAATTAAAGATACAATTTATTAATATATCTTACTAATATCATAAATACGAATATTTAGATGGATAAATGGATGTTTCTTTGAAGGTGTCTCCAGAAAGTCTAAATAGGTTTTGCTGAAATTTGACACACATATAGAACATAATCTAGAAGAACACATATGCTACTTATTAAGTTTTTTTTTTAATTCCGCGTGGACGGAGTCGCGGGCTACAGCTAGTTAATACACAAAAATGCACATTATCGAACTTCTATAAAAGGAAACCTATTCTAAACATTTATAATTATTAATAACAAATCTACTATAAAATTTTATGCACTAGTATATGCCAAGAGTTTTCACAATTAAAAACATTTTTAAAAACATATCGTTATCCCTTTTTTACTCTCTGAAAAAACAGACACAGCGATATGTTTTTGTACATTCTTTTCGCCAATGGAAACTTATGTACGGTGATACCGAAATAAACAAAAGCCGTTGGCCAGCCGTTGTAATTTAATAACCGTTGTCGCTACAAAATTCAGCACAGATAAATGATTGAATAATTTCCATAGCGACGCTGAATAATCAAAAATTCCGATAGTACTTCGCTCTGACTGCAAACAAAGGATACTGTTTCGTCGTAGTTATTTCATTTTTGCCAGTTTTTCATTTTATCACATTCAAATAAAAAGTTGGTCAAATTGAAATATGATACTGAATTTATTTAATCTAATCATTTATAAGAGTTCAAAGAAGACCAAAGAAAGTATAGATGGATCGTGTGAAAGATAATATGCGTAAGAAAGTAATTAATTCAGATATGGCGGCTGATAGAAATGTATGGAGGAATATCACATACCATGCGATCCTCTGTAGGAATAAGGACAAGTTTATAGTGGTGATGAATCATTACTGAGAGAAATAACAACATGATAGTTTTTGATTTGTACGAGAATATTTTTTGTTCTTTTAAACATAAAACATAAAAAATCGTAAACCATATATAAATTATTTTTATCAAATTTAAACACCATAAAAATGCTTGTTATTTAATTTCTCCGTTAAATTCATGTCAGGCTTTTAACTGTTGACGTCAGAATTACATTTTTTTTGTACCATCTTCAGTTCTTGTTAGGTGTACAAAGTACCGTAAATATACAAACGCAAAGGCATGTCACTCGACCTCGCTTCCCTAATGCATTGTAACACTTAGTCGACGCGATCAGAGAAAGTCACCGCTTTCTGGGACTCGGGAACATAACTCCACACTTAGAGACAGAAATATCAACATGGTTTACACCAAAGCCGATTGTCTTATCTTTTTTTGTCTCAAACTAGCTGTTGCACGCGACTTCATCCGCGTGGAATTAAAATAAAGACTGCATTAGTAGCTTATTAACTCTTCCGGCTATGTTCCACTTCTATGCCAAATTTCAGCGAGATCCATGCAGTTGTTCTGAAGATACCTTCACACAAACATCCATCTAAACATTCGCATTTATAATATTAGTATGATTAGTATGATGAAACTACTAATGTAAAATTTTAGCTTTGTGATTGTTTTACATCATAAGGAGGCAAACGAGCGAGCGGTCACATGAATTCGCCGAAATAGCGATGCGATCGTAGACCTTAGACATCAGCAATTGCAGATGCATTGCCTACTTTTAATCGACGGAGGAGAGGACGCATTCGAGTGGATACTTGCTTTTCTTATATAATTCTGCCCATCTAAGAAAAGACCAGTAGGGAAAGGTAACTAAAATTATTCCACTGATAGACAACTATCACATTAATTGATAAAAAGCTGCAAGGAAGTGTCATAAAACTTAATTTGCGACAGCTTTTTAAAATTGGTAACAAAATGGCGTCAGTAACAAGGTTTTTAATATTAGCACACTAATGGAATAAAAATTTATTAAGAAAACCTGTTTGCTTCTCGTTATTAACAATTATCATAAATGAGTCATTAGAAATCATTGCATTTTAATGAATCCGTATCTATGACGACAGGTATTTCAAATAGGTATATAGTTATATATAACATATATAATAAAAATAAAATGAAATAACTCAGATATGAAATTAACATACAGTGTATTTTTATAACAGAAGGGGGCAAACGAGCAGCGGGAACACCGAGGTGTTCAACGACGCCCATGGACATCAGCAATACCAGAGGAACCGCAGATGCGTTGCCGACCTTTGAGATAAGTGATAAGCTCGCTTCTTGAAGGACCCTATTTTTTTTATTTAAAAATGTTCTACAAACAATAGATTAATTAAAAGTATTATTCCTAGAATATTAACATTATAAATGCGAATGTTTAGATGAATGGATGGATGGATGGATATTTGTTTTAGAGTAACACTAGATGGGCTGAACGGATCCTAATGAAATTTGGCATACATATCTGGTTGTGTGGCATATATGATCTGGAAGAACACATAGGCTACTAATTATGTTTTTTATTAATTCCGCGAGGATGGAATCGCGGGCGACAGCTAGTCATACAAATATTATATTTAACATAAACTACACAATACATTAGCTTAAATAACATAGATGGCTCCGCATACATTTACTTACGTGCTTGATAAATTGAAATACAAAGAAAGAGCTCTTACATCATTGGCAATGGCTGTGAAAACACAGAAAATGCAAATAAATCTTATTTCAATACATGGAAATGTTCGTAGAAAGTAAAACTTGTGATTAATCTATATATATAAAAGAAAGTCGTTTTCGTTACACTATTTATAACTCAAGAACGGCTTTACCGATATGACTAAAAATTGGTGAGGAGGTAGCTTAGAGCCAGGAGACGGACATAGGATACTATATTTTTTTTTCGAATTTATGCCTTGAAGAGCTGCTTTTTATTTAACTAACAATATTAAAAATGCGAATGTTTAGATGGATGTGATGTGGATGGATGTGATGTGGATGGATGGATGGGAGAAGTTTTTTATATATCCACGCGGACGGAGTCGCGGGCGACAGCTAGTCTTTACTATAGTGTAAGATGATTTGGTGAAGATTGAGCCGTTTAAGTTTTGTCACCACTAATGATAAACGATGATGAGCCGAGAGAGAATAATCACTTTGTATTTATTTCAATTATTATAACAATAAAAGTAATACAATCTTCAAGGTCATTGATAATAACGATCAATTGGCTAGACTCTTAATTTATTTCAGTCTACTGAACACCTACAAAGCTTAAATTCATAATAAATTTACGCTTACTTAAATAGTAAAATACTACAGAAAAAAAACGTTCATTATTTAGTGAGATATATAAAAATGGAGACACAATTTTACATATTTTTTTAAAAGTATTATTTCACAGAGCCTTTATTGATATATCATATTAGCTATTTAATTAATTGAGGATGGAGTTAGTACTCAAATAAATGTTTACAACAGATAAATTCTTAATATTATTTCCACATCAAACTCTTCAGTATTCGAGTTGAGTTCACAAAGTTAAAGAGAAGACGTTAGTCCAATATTTGTATTTTCTAGTTCCGCCTTAAATAAGTAAATATTGACGTGTCGTGTTGTGACGTCACGAACACGGAGAAAGTATACGTTCCTCGGCCAAATCGTAAGCATATGCGAATCAATGTCGTACACTTAATTTCTCGCCAGTCACCAAGGTTACGTACCGGAGAAACTTATGACTGCATTCATAAATACCTTTCAAAATATGATTCATTCATCATTAGTAGTAACAAAAGTATTATCTTGTCAATTTAGATTTTGACTGTAAATCGTCTTACTAATACTAGAAATACGAATGTTTAGATGGATGGATGGACGTTTGTTTGAAGGTATATCCAAAACGGCTGCACGGATCTTACTGCAATTTGGCATAGATGTAGAACACAGTGTCCGGAAGAACACATAGAAACAGTAGTTAATTCAGCGCGGACGGAGTCGCGGGCGACAGCTAGTAATTCATAATTTTCTTTATCTCTGAATAAAAACGTGAAACATAGTTTTATCATGACACTCGAGAAAAGAATTTAATAAATATATAAAAGCATTTTATAACATTTCTGGAAAAAAATTCAAAAATTTGCCATCCAACTTAAGCTTTACTTCACGTTTTCTTTGGCTCTTTATGTTGCTCAAAAAATGATTGTCTGAGTAGAAATGGTTCCGTGCCGTTGCCTCAAGTGTTTGACTGCATTAAATATGTACGCTGCACGTCTGTCTTGCCTTCTGCAGCACATAACTGTAACCTCCATATATAATAGGTAATACAGCAGCGGTAAAAAGTCGATTTAATTCTTTAATATTTACGATTTCATATTTTCGGGAAATTGAAAAATTTTATCTCACCGTTTCAACCTAACATCATCAAAAAGGTTAGATTTCGCTTTTTATGCTTTGTAATTAATTTACAGTATACACTTTTATTTTAAAATGCGAATATTTACTTTTTGTTACTAAATGAACATATTGGATGCGTATTTTATAACTATAAAAGTTATTTATATATTTAGCGTAAAAAACCTGCGGTAAAAATATTTCTAGTAGAGACGACGTACAGTCAGTATTCCAAACTAATAAAAAAAATAGTAAAGCTAATTATTACTCAGCTCACGGCGCACACATCGACATGTGCGTCTGTGTGAGTGCGCGCGTAGTCTCATTCTTACCTGCGCCCGCGCGTGTCGTCTCGAAGAAAGCCTCAGTACTGATCTGGCGGCCGTCGTGACCGCACCGGCTGCCGACAATGCGGCAGACCTTGTGACTCTAGTGTGGTGAGTTTGTGTTGCAGCACAGTGCTCGTGCGTTAACCCCAACCCCTGTAGTGCATAACCGGATTTTGGATTTCGTTTCGCCTCGCGGCGTTAATAAGGTGGGTGACACATTTTAAAACCATCCCGTAGATCTGTCACGATACGTGTGTATGTGTAGCGTTTAGACGTACCGTCGAGCGCTCAATCGGGTGTTAATTTAAGGTAATGTGAAAGTTCCGACGATCGGTCGTCTATCGAGGAGTCGGTGACACACTTTTGGTTCAGGTGCGGTGTGGCCGCGCCCGCACCGCTGCGTATCGACGAAAATTCCGAGGAACCGCTTTCGTACGCTTGGACAACTTTCTTCCGGCAACATTTTTTATGACGTTTCGTTGACCGGCTCATCTGCAATTCTTTTGACGGTCGATAACGAACATGAATATTATTCAAGTGACATTTAAGTGATAAAGTGTGCGACCACTACTCCATACGGAAGACATCAACGCGCGCGTAGAAAGTCACTCGATACCGTAATACATTTTCAAAACTGTATTAGTGGGTCTGGTTAAAATTTTACGGCAACTATTCAAATAGATTATATAATTGGAAGGTAATAAACATTTAAATGCGAAAGTTTAAAATTTTAAATCAGATTAATCTAAACACAGAAATCTGTTTATATTTTTAGATATTTAAAATTAATAATTCGTAGGAAATTTTAATTTTGCGACCATAAATCAAACAATATTATCGTGGAATATTTCAAATGTTTTAAAGTTCATATCAAACAGATACACAAACAATACCCGTTCTTATAAGCAAGGCAAACGAGGACAGACTCGAGTGCACCATCTTGTGACGACGTCGAACCGGTTTAGAGTGCCTCCTTCCCCCCCCCTTCCGCGCACCTCCCCCCACACCCTTCGAACAACGTCGCGCTACGCGTTATTATCTGAACTAGAGCCTTACAACCCCTCACACTTTGCAAGGGTAGTTCTTTGACATAAATGACAAAGTAAAAGTAACAAGACTTATTACAGACTAAAGATCTTGTCAACAACTTGTCGCCCCGGGATGACGCTTTTTATCTTGACTAACTTACATTAGTTAACTGAGAATCATGATACATTACTAAGAACACCGCTGTCATTAGATACAAATCATTATTTTTTACTCAATGCAAATATTACGTATGTATGTAATTAGTCATCTTTATCCATGTCGATCTTTACTACGGATACTCTTTACTTTTTGATTTTACTATAAGTTAGATAATCGTTGTTAATTTTTTAAATACAAACTACAGAATACGAAAAAACAAATCAAATTTTATCGTTAAAATTCTTTTTGTAACGACAGTTCATTTTCTAATTATAGCGTGCTATTAGGTAACATTTTTAAACAACAGATCAGGCTATCAGTGGGCGTTTGTTAATCGAAACTAGTTGCTAATTGCATTACATTGCGTCATTTGACCGCATAACTCTTAGCAAAGCTTTCGATGTTGCAAGGACATTAAACTTACGTACTGTATACTTAAACAAATCTTTTATACTTACCGTGTGTTTCTGAGTCCTATATCTCCGTTGAAAACATACTGTAATCTCTGTGTTGGCAAAGATAATGACAGAGATGACGATATGTTTTTTACAGAGCTTTTGAACTCGGAAACCCACGCTTAATCATAAAATAAAACATATACTTAAGGCACGGCTTCTGACTTACGTATTACAAGGTACAGTTTTCCCAACAATGATGTATGAT
Organism: Papilio xuthus; assembly: GCF_000836235.2. Classification (NCBI taxonomy): domain Eukaryota; kingdom Metazoa; phylum Arthropoda; class Insecta; order Lepidoptera; family Papilionidae; genus Papilio; species Papilio xuthus. The sequence goes on from NW_013530872.1 coordinate 3,207,973, forward strand.
AAAGGTCAATCCCCTTTGATAAAGCGGATCACTTTAAGATAAGAGAAAAAGGATGTCGCTGCGACGTTCCTCTAATTTATTATCGTACATCTACATTGCGGTTCAGTAGAATAAATATACGGATGTTTCAAGCCATATTAATGTGTGATCCGTGCGATATATTTTTTCACGTTACAATTAGCTAAAAAATTTTACTTTATTAAAAAACTGAAATTTTATGAAAAAAAACTTTGCATATTCAAAAAACTAAGTTTCAAATATTGTTCTGATTGCAAGAAAATAATAATTAGCATAAAAATATCAACTTGAAAATGAGGTGCTTGCAAAACTTCACATTCTTTATGAGCTGTTAAAATTTATTCTGGTTCCAATTTGCTTTCCCGCGCAATCCACAGTTAAAAAAGTTAGGGAGAAACTCGGATTAGACGCTAATTCGGGAAACGGTGCCCGTAAATATGCTGCAGCAAAAATTAAATTAAAGGGGAAGCCGGAATCGAGCGGTAGTTCTGGAGACTGCAGAATGCTGGCGTCTGTAACAATTTAAATTCCGTCGCAATTCCAGATAGAAGTTAAATGAAATTAGGAACGTTTTAGGTTTGCACAAACACGAGATTGGCGTTTTACTTTCGCGTGTAACCGATGGTGTTGTTTGTAGCGCGGATTTTGTTTGTTTACGTAATAGCATCGACAAGTGCGACAAAGCGGTTAAAGATAGAAGTTCGGTAGAATACGCGACATCTGTGCCACTTTGACACATGCTGTAGTGCGGTATGTGACATGAAAAATTCCGCACGTCACTAAAACCTACAGTCATTTTCAAAATAAAATTTCTAATAACTTATTCGATACAATTAACATTGTAATGGAATTGAATTATCTTCACCAAGAAATTTACAAGTAGACGTTTTCATGTTGTTCAGCAATTCAAATCTAGAATTCTTTCGTTCTGATTACAGCTTAGGTTTCTTATGTTCTAAGTTGCTTATACCACGTCCCATATAGAACTTTTTATAGTTGGCCGGTTCGAATCGCAAGCAACGGTTGTCCGTTAGCGAGAAGGGGGTCAGGCGCGTCGCGTGCGCGCTTTCAACACGCCTCATATTGGCAGCTATTTGAAGCAAATAGGCAAAATTTAACTATGCGTTTGCTTGGCTAATTGCAAATTTCCTTTCGCAGTAATTGCTCAATAAAACAATAAATAAGGTTACTTTTTAAAATGTATAAAATGAATATCAATTATGTTATTTTATCATATACAATAAAGCATATCAAATTATCTAAGACATGTTACTATTATAATTTTAGCATAGAATAAGGAACAGTAAATTTTACCTTTAGTAATTATGTGCACTTTAAATGGAAAAAGATAAAATATTTTATATCTATTTCTGTCCATATTACTACTAACACTTAAAGTATTTACTTGGATCTATTCTCGACACTATCTTCGTCACTTGATGCCCTTCATGGAAAGGAATGCGCTTAGACATTCTCTAAACCTTTTTCTATTTAACCTCGTAGTGCGTTTATAACTGTCTTATAGTAATAGTCACCCGTTATTACTTTACTATCCAAACTTTTAAACTGTTTATCATGGGTCCTGTGGCGCAATGGATAACGCGTCTGACTACGGATCAGAAGATTCCAGGTTCGAATCCTGGCAGGATCGCACGAATCTTTTTTATCTAAATAGTTTGTATTAAATTATTTAATATATTAATTAATTAAATTAAAAATAAGTTTACTTCATATAACATTGATATTTTTTAACAGAAAAAATGTTTTATATGAACTTTATTAATCCACTAGTCGCTCCGACTTCGATGATAAATAGATAAACGACGGGGACGAGATTGTCCTTCTGGGCTATTTGAAGCACAAAGAGTACTAATGAATTCGATTATCTAGAGAGATTTCGCGTTTCCGTACTCCGTACGAACGATTCAGCGCAATACTCTAACAAAAAGTTAACTTGCTGCTCAAAAAATAAGACACAAGTCTTTATTACAAACGCTTAAGACACGTTATTGAATAAAACTCTACTAACAAAACGTAAAAGGTAATCCAATACTGATCGCCAAAGCTTTTCGATCTATTTGACATGGCGTTTATTTCATTAGTAAACGAATTTTTGTAATTTGTCTTTGGTTACTCGTTGGGAATTGCAAATTTTCACCTTTTGGGATTGATTTCTGTTGGAATTCTGATATGATATGCTGATAAAAAAGTGTTTGATTAAAATCAAAATTTTGTTAATACACCGATAGAGACGTAATTTATTTAAGGATATTTAATTTATACAACATCTTTTGTGTTTTAAATAACTTAATAATATGCTTAAAAATTATTTTAACTACGAAAACATTGGTTAACCCTATTACTTCATTATAAAAGTCTCTTTTCCCCAGTATTTTTTGCATAAATATGACCTCGGCCCAACACAATCCAGTTATATTTTTGTGCAAAAAGTTTTCACAAACTATACCAAGCTCTGTTAGCAAAGTCAGGACATTAATTGGTTGCGAAGCAAACACAGCTCTCTGGTTTCACGCGTTGCAAACCACAGCTGTGTGTTGTTAGTTGCCTTAAAAATAACCTAACTTTTGATGTTTCGGTGCAGTGCGGTAAAATATTATGTTAATTCCAGACTGTAGTGCTGCAGTATAAATAAAGAGCAAAAATACATTCCTAATTAATCTAAAGTAGATTTTCAACTACCCAAATGTAACATATTGCGGCTATAAGTATGCTTATATAACTACTGCTTAGTTTCTATGCAATTGAATATCATCTGTAGGAAATCTGTAAACCTAATGCGTGGTTACGTATTATAGTTTTTAAAAGCAATTAATATCTTATAATACCAACACTATATCAGCTATACTCCTATTAATTATTATGTATTACAAATATATAATGATATGAACTCTTCCATCCGAGTAAATATTGAATATATTCACAATTAACCACCTAAGAGGTGGGAAAGCGCAAAGATGCGTAACATCTAAACTTGCGGTGTGCGTTCAGCCGCGTACTACTTTTCCAGTTTCAACGGAACGCTTCAACGTTGACGCAACATAACCAAAGCCAACTGATCTCGATACCTACTCGCGGTACATGGACTACATGCACTAACGACGGACAAGTTTTACTGCATTTACCCGCAAACGTTCTATTATAATGTAGAAAGTTGCCGACACTCTTTATTAATTTTTAATCTACTTTAAATGTATTACAGTTTAGAATTATATGACATGTTTCTCACTAGTTCAACACTAAAAACATAAAATCTTAAATTGTAAAGCGCCAATTTAAGTGCCAATAGCGTAACGGTTAAGGGTACGGATTTCCGATCACGAAGTTGGGGTTCGAATCCCGTTTTTCGACTATTGTCGTAACCACGTCCTGGCACAAGCATAGAGCGTAGTTGGAATGGTACAAGAAATATTAATAAATTTACAAAAATCTGCTCATATTTTATAAAAAAAAAGCACTTGTGTATGTGTTTCTACAAATTTGAGGATAATCAATATATTTATAAAATACTACGTTACGTATTCAAACGGTATTGTTCATTCCTTTATCCAGTAATCCATTTCTAGGTTAGGATACGGTAATATTCGAATTGCAAAACTAAACGATTAAGGTTGCAATAAACCTTAAGCTAATTATCCTTTAGCTGGAAATCACCATGGTGCGGACGATCCGGCATTAGCTAACCTACATACCGAGCGATTTGCATTCACGTCGTATAATATACGTATTTAGGAAACGCCGTGGAATCTGTATAACGGTAGAGCGTCGCCGATAGCCGTTAAGATAGCCTACTGTCGCCATAACTAAACCGATTCGACACGTGTGCCGTTTGTCCAACATCGATGTAGGTTTTTATAATTATTATTCATAACAATATTTAGGTTAACGGCGCCTTACGGTGGTTTTGTCACGTTCACCTTCAAAGTTTACTCTAGTAATGATCACGATGTTTCTAATACATTCAATATAGTTCTAAGAATTGTGAAAACATTTTGAGCTAATATTCATTTGTTCCTTAAATATGAACACGGACAAAATTCAAAGAAAATGTTAATCTGACTTAATTATTAAGTCGACTTCACTGAAACAAACTGGATTAAGAAATTGAAATACGCTATTGTTATTATATTTAACATAACCGTAGTAATTACAGTAACAAGTATCTATAACTTAATAGTTGAATTCCTAGAATTAGTTCTAGAGAGTTTACAACTTTATTCGTACAGCTTTGTTTAAATTTTCTAAAGAAACCAAATGTATTACATTTAACAAGTATTCTTAGTATGCACATGCACATATTTATTTACATACAAACAGTTTACTTAAATGTATGTCACATTGATACCTCTTTCATTGTTTAATTCAATTCAATTAAAACATCGTTATAAGGAAGTGACTACCGGTCAGGTACAAACACTTATTAATCTAGAATATTTTGTGTCGCTGTAGGTGGGTCTCCCCTTCACTAGATCGACCTTGTCTCACAACAAGGCTCGCTGTCGTTCACCTCGCAGGAATGCAACCAATAATGCAGCTTTATTGAAACGACCTATCATACGTTAAGGAAAATCTTTAGCCTGGAACCTGTGGGTTTATTGTTAATACCATAAAATTTTAAATATTGAACTTTTTGAATTCTACCAAAAACAAAACACAATGCTGAAGTAAAAGATCTTTTATCATAGGTTTCTGGACTAAGATCTCAGTTTAAAACATATCTCCATCCCTATCATTATCTTTGAAAAACCAAAGATAACAATGTGTGTTTATTATGCCTGAATTTTGGTCTCAGAAATCGACTGTATGTAGCTGTTCCATTGCTTTTGATTTGTACTGTAACAAATGCACGAAATAACTATTCAATATAGATTTGTTTCATTTAATGCCAAGCGTTAGTTAAGGCTCATTTACAAGACACAATTGTTTTGGTAATATGATGAAGAATTTTTCTGTTATGTACGAAAAGATAGATAACGATATAAACAAACCCATTTACGAATTTCATTACGAATGTAATACAGCGTCGTACAGCATTTCATCAACGTCCACTGCGTCTATGTTGATAAAGTTAACAGGATTATTTATTATCTTCACGTGTATAGACACAGCAAATGAATACAATTATACATATGGTCTAGATAAATAAATAAAAGTATAATTGGTACTTAAAAAGTAACATACGACTAATTGAATAACATTTAAAAGTATGTGACAACGAATGTATCTTAAATCCCTTTTAAACATTTTAACCTAAAAACATAACAAAAGCTGCAATTTGAGCTTGAGCAAAAATTAACTACCAATATAGTAAAATATTCACGAGCCAAACACGACACAAACATCTATTGTGTTTAAATTTTATTAAACAAGGCAAAACTAAACAAGATACGAACGGCCTCCAGGTGGAATGGTGTCACATTCCTGTGCACGCTACTCTAAACAGGACGTAATCAAGTTCTAAGTAAAGCTCGCTACGAACAGCTTTCACTAAACTGTTTGCGAAACAATTACAATACAAAATTTTTAAACTAATATATAAAACAAATAATATACTTAAATTTATCTCTACATTAATTTTTTTATATAGCTTTATGTAAACACCTGAAAAAATGTTACTTAACAAAGCGATTGTACTGTAATTAGTACATAATATTTAATAAAACATTTTTAAATAAGTTACTAAAAGACAATCACAAACCCATGACCAAGATTATGCAAGATTTCTCTCAACGCCTCCGAAACAAAACACAAAGCCGTTTGCACAATAAGTGCAACTTCATATGAACAACCAGTTGTCATTGTTGTGTACGCTTCTAATACCAGGGTCACTATACAACATAGCAAAGCACAATACTTGTAACATTTGAATACATATACATATATGTTAAATAATATCTCGAACTAATCTGCAGTTATAATGGTCAACAATATTGCCAATTAAATTAAAACCAAAACTGTCGCCCGCGATTGCGCACGCACACAAATAAGAAAATAATAATTAGTAGCTTATGTATTCTTACCGATAATATGTTCTACATCTATGCCAAATATCAGCGAGATTCATGCAGCCGTTGTAGCGATATCTTCTAAGAAATATCCATCGAAATATTTGTCTTTATAATATTAGTTTGGAGCAAGATTAAAGATTATCTTTAAGTATAGTATCCCTTTTTATATTATTTAGTTTTATTTTTAGTTTGGTTTAGTTTTAGTATATATTTTATAGTATTATTTTGGTAGATTAATTAAATAGTCACTTAATAATTTATTTAAGTTAAACTATCGATGTGACACCAGGTTTTACGAATAGCAAGTTACATGTTACAATGAATTCAGATTTATACACTAGCGATATAGAGATAGTACCCAGGAGATCTGGAATATTCTATGTTATTAGTTTGTATTTGAGATACACAACACATCAAAGCCACCTCAAGGCAACGCTGCACAAAGTTATTCAAAGCCGAGCCCACACTTCAATCAAGTTAGTATTATAACGCATATATACTGTGTATTATAAGGTACTCCACACACGAAGCTACATTATTTTTAGAAACTGTCAAAATTGTAATAGTTTCTCTTTAAAGATGTTGGCTGATAACTTATAACTTTTAACAGCACGGTTTAATATTGCACCAGCTAAAACAATTGACAATCGTCAGAATTCGACATATATATGTATATGTCGATCGGAGTAAACGAACATTTAGTTATAGTTATACTATTTGAGTTATATATATATATAAATAGACACAGCTTTTTGTCATTTGCAGCAACATAAGTCTGCAAAGCGCCTTAATATATGAATCTATAATACAACTTTATCCAATTTATTTTCTAGTTTTCTCTACTCGACAACATTACACACGATAAAGGCTTTCTCTTAAACAGTAATAAGTGTTCCATTCTGCTCTACCGAGTTTATATTACAAAGGCCCTTTCTTACTACATCTATTACATCAAGTGATATACGAAGAAATAAATTGACAATCCTCTTATGAAAGTGTACTCTACAGTCTTTTGTGTTACAAACTAGTTTCTGCCTCCACGGATACCTAATGCGTTTTCTTACAATTTTGTATATTTTACTTTTTAAATTGCATCGCACCAGAATACCCATAGTAAATTATCATCCAGTACACTTTAATGAAATTTTAAATTTGAATCAAATGTGAAAATGTAAAATTTTACCGTTATTAGAGATAAAAAGAAAAGACATATTATATAATGTAACCTAATACAAACATTAAATCTTACTTAATAATAAACGGCTTATTAAGTATACAAACATAGTATGGAATTCAGTAGTGGTTGCAATTCCTCAAATAACAGAGAAGACTGTAGAAATTCTACATTTCTTTCGCTATAAAATTCAACATTTTACCTGTTAAGTGAACGGGTAAAAGCAGTCGTTTAGATTAATTTATACCGGCAGTCGTCTCGATTCGATGAACTTTAGGGTCATCGTCTCGTAAATCTCGTACCTTTGACGTGTACGCCAATTCAATAAAATTACTTTAAAGACGACGTTGCACTCAGTCCGTTTCATTCAAAATTATTAGCTTTTACCTGCTGTTTTAAGTTATCCAAATCAAGCGGTGGCTTGTAATAATGGTTGTTTAATGAAGCAATGAAAATCACAAATTAATATGCGCGCTAGAGGCCTAATTTTAGTCCTCTCCCCCTCCTACTCTTTAAATGTAAGGAATTGATTTAAAGGAGAGGTTAAATTGATAGGGGACGATAGGTTCTCGCATAGGAAGGAGAAATATCCTTTTCCCTTCTTGGACGATTAAAGCTAGACAACGCATCTTTAAATGCGGTCTTTTCACTGTTTTAACGACTTTAGGTAGCTGCTTATACTATAAAAAGATAATATTTCAAGAATTGTCTTTTATTTAATCTAAGATTTTGATTAATTCTCTAATAATTAATATATTTTGATAGTGTTCATACCAAATAAATACAATTATAATGGTAAAATGAGATCGATAGGTAAATGGATTGAGGTCAAGAACTATTGCATTACAATCGAGTGATATTTACTGGCAAAGTTGGCATTACGTTACCTCACGTAATGTTTCACGCTGTGCTGGTTTCTTTAGGAAGTGGCGAATGACACACGCAGCTCAATTATTTCAATAACTAGAAAATATCTAGGAGTGTCTTAGTAGCGTTTGAAGGAATTTTCTCACGTATTTGCCGACAGTAACTACATCAAGTGAATACGTGATGATGATCATGAGTACGTGTTTTCGCGATGTGTTCCTATAAAAAGTCGTTTGCGTATTGAATTAATATCTATATTCTATTTGCTATAAATAATTCACTGCGTCGCGAAAGTGTTAAATATATAACATTGTTAACCGCATTTTATTTGCGTAGCTCTTTGCAAAATACGTGCTGATGTTTTTTCTGTATTTATTTGCAAAACGAATTTTAAAGTAACAAACACGATTCTCGTCATATTGTTCAGTGATTTTATTATGCATCCAAGCACAATAATTTTTACTCGATTTGTCAAACTGTTTTTGTATTTTTAGGGCACAATCGTCTACCCTATGAGTCCTACGAGAACGCCTAAGTCCGAACTTAAATTCAGCTATTTTTATTCATAATAGTTTACATATAAACAGGCAAGAAAGTATAAAATTAAATAATGTATCAAAGATTTGTAATACAAATCTACAAGTGAAAAATCATTGCCACTTTTATACCAGAGAATTTAAGAGTGCGTTTATTATTCGTGTGCCGTCGTTGAGGCATTGTCAGAATAATAAAAGTTGACAACGTAGAACCGAATGCTAAAGGAACTCACGGCGCGCCAGCCATTATCCGAATACAAACTAATGTTTTCTCGACACTTTTTAAAAGTACACAAATCAAGTTCATCATCATCAGCTCACTATACGTCCCCACCGAGGGGCTCGGAGCCTACCCTAAGTTAAGAGTGATTAGACCATAGTCAACCACGCTGGCCAAGGGCGGGTTGGTTGACTTCACTCATATCTTTGAATTTTTTCTCAGATATGTGCAGGTTGCATCACGATGTTTTCCTTCACCGTAACAACGTCGGATAAATGTACATATGTAAATCGGAAATCGAAAAACACATTGGTACATGGCGGGATTCGAAACCAGGACCTGAAGATCGCAAGTCAAGTGCTTGACCCCTGAGCCACCGACGCTCTCAAGTCGCAAATCAAGTTACTCTACGCTATTTAGTCGGTCTCAAGATAAGCTTATTATTCCGCACTTTTTCTAGTTTACTCTCAAGACTAGCTTAACTTTCTAGCTAAATTTGCAGTTTTATATTATCTGTCCGCGCGGAATTAAAAAATAATAATTAGTAACCTATGTGTTCTTCCAGACTATGTTCTACATCAATGCCAATTTTCATAGGGATCCGTTGATCCGTTCTGGGGATACCTACAAACTAAATTCCATTCATCCAAACTTTCGCATTTATAATATTATTAATAGTAAGGAGTCAGATATAAAAAGAATTTCTAGATTTATATCAATTTTCCGCATTTAAGAATAAGTTCATTATAGATTACTTAACACATAATCGTCGTCCATCATTATAATGGTAACGAACTCTTCACGGTGTCTTGCTACTGTTGCAATGAAGGATTTGAAGCGAGCAAGATAATTCATTGTTTCATAATTTTAAATGATAACTCTAGCCAGTATTGTTAAAAACAACTTAAGATGACACGGAATTTTCTCACAAATATGAAGAAACACTGAAGAAATAATAGAATAATTATGGGTGACAAATAAAAGAAAGGCAAAGAAGTAAACATATGACGATCCTACTTAAAATGGAAACATGAGCCCTAATATTAATTTAAACAGTGTTCTAAATTCAAATTTAATTAACTTTTATATTTTCACTTAACTTTAATAACATTTCATAACCGGCGTTAGTAATAAACGAGGTCAAATGACAAAAGGCTAGAGGAGTTCCACTCGGACAAGAAAATTGCTTCAAATTTCGTGCCTTAGTTCTCTTAGCAGCGTCTTAAAGCCCCTTACTTCTTACGAACCTCTCGTATCAAAGACTTCAAATTTATAGCCGTTACTTGAGCGTCGCGAGCATGGACTTTTAGTTACGGAAGGATTAACTTAATACTTTTCTAATCATGTTACCCTGCCATAAGTTTAAAAAAGCTTCAGTAATAAATGTTATACGACTAGCCAAGATATTAAAAATAATAATGGGTTTTCCATCTATGCCAAATTTTAGCGAGATCAGATTCCATCCATCCATGTAAACATTTGCATTTATAATATTAGTAAGATAATATCATTGGATTTTAGGATTTAATTCTGTAAAAAATTAATTACTTTAAAATATACGGATAAGAAATTGAATATCAGATAAGGTATTCATATAGTATGTTGTACAGTAACCGCATTTTTACCGAATACAATTATCTCCTCTTTCCTTGTGATTCAACTTTCACTTACATTAAACTTTGCAATGCTGGTAGATCGTCAGCTGCGAATTATTTAATAATTATGAGGCAGACGTAAATAGTTGTTACTTTACATTTTATATTCCACTAAGAAACTTTCTTATATAATTAATTCTTTACATGCGTCATGTGACTTCGACAAGCCTCATAGCGTCATATGCAATACGTGTTTATCTGAATACGAAGCGACTTATGTCCAATACAAAGTTAATTTTTTTTTATCGAGCTAATGTCAGCGGAAGAGTCGAGCGCAAGGTCGCCCAGTCAGCGGTCAGACGATGACTCGATTCATCATAATTGTTTATATTTACACAAAAAAAAATTTAGTAACAAGATGAAGAAGAAGTATGTCTTCCTATCACAGTAGATAAGGCTATTGGTAAAATACGACTATCCACAATATCATAATATGCGATTAATAGATACATTGTGTACTCTTATTGAAAATATACATTCATCTATTGGTGCTTAAACAAATGAAAATCAACTACCATAACCAGTAACCAAACATATCCATTTCTAAAAGATTTGTTATAAATATTACTTAAACATCAAAGGAACCACAAAGTCAAAATGTTTAATTCGATAGATACGGTTATAATAAACAACTTTTTTATACGAACCAAAGTTATTTAAACTGCCAAATATTAACCGTTACAGAGGTTTTTTCCCGCCCAATAATCGTTGAACATTGTCGTAAAATGTACCTCTTAATTTTAGAATATTATGCAATGGGTACATAATAAGCTTTGCTGGTTTTTTGCAGGGACCATTAACGGTAGAGCTGTTAAAAAAATTCTAATTATCTCAGGTAAAAACCTTGGCCTGAATAGCCATCATAAAAAAATTTGGCATATTAATATTTGTTTCTTTAACTCTATTATTATTCTAAAAAAAAAGAAAGTCAAATATTTTCTCTAGGGGTATTTTATTTGATTGAAAAAACAGAAAAACTAAATACAATTTTGTCATAACACGGTCTTCAACTTAAACTCTAATAAAATAATTGTTAATATTTTCAATGTTTAGGTCCAGTCATTGAATGCACATATTTATCTATTCTAAAAAGTATATCGGAAACTTCGAGAACAATTATCCAATGAAGAGTATCTAGTTGGCTCAGTGAACATCTTGAGATTGCCTTGAACTTTAGCTTTTAAGCCGGCTTACCTGGCTACTATAGCAACATCGATACCGGTTGAGTGTTATACCATTTTAAGACGATATACAATAAGTATAAAGATTTTAAACTGTTAGAAGATAACCTTTATTCACTACTATTTAATATATACAATTTAATAATGCTTCATATATATTATAATATATATATATAATAACAATGTTACAGAAATGTTCCTAGAATGTTATCCTGTTCCTTAAATAAACTAACCGAATTTTATTTCTTACAGGTACTATATCAAAGTCATCAGATGTTCATATTTGGATAAAGATCGAATCCCAAAAGGCGTTATTTAAGGTAGAAACAGTTACTTATTATCAATATGAATTCGCAAACGTGGCACTTAATTCCATTACAAATCTTACTAATATTATAAATGCGAATGTTTAGATGGATGGATGTTTGTTTGAAATGATGATGATGTAAAACAGGTCTGTAAGAACCTAGGATACTTAAGTCATTTTACCCCCGCTTAGACAGAGTCGCGGGCTACAGCTAGTATAATAATAAATCATGATAAGTAAACTAAAATGCATTATTATACTTAGTTTAAAAACGAATCTTGAAAGGAATTTATATTGTATATGAGTGGTAAAACCCACAATGTTACAAGTATCAGTCATAAAGATTCAAATGACTCACTGATTTCGTAATCGATTTATTAATTAGCTATTAATATTTTATAATCGTGCTAGCTAACATTACTCAATGCCAAAGATACATTTAAATGTACAGAAGTGAGTAAATTAAATTTAGACTAAAAGTAATAAGATTTCATGTGGACACAGGCTACAAAAGGTAGAGGAAAACCGAAGAAAGTATTAATAAACTAGCTGTCGCCAGTAACTACTTCAACGCGGAATTAAAAAAAAAACTTATTTAGTCTATGTGTTCTTCCAGACTATGTCCTACATCTGTGCCATATTTCAACGTGGTCAGTTTAGCTGTTTTGAAGATACTTAATCACAGACATTCGCATTTATAATATTAGTAAGATTGTGTGAAACAGGATATGCATAAGAAGCTAGTTAATTTAGATATGACGGTTGATAGAGATGTATGAAAGAGTAACACTTACTATGCCGACTCTCCGTAAGGAAAAGGGCAAGTTAATGTTGATTAGAATTCTACGAAATGACGATTATTTGTATCTAAATTCGTTTAGCAATAAAATAATTATTTTACTTCCAGAATCTTTATTTAACCAAATGGTATTCTGCGAATGTTTACAATGAATGTTTTCTTTTAGTATTTCTATTTATTATTATGAATGCCGAGTACAAGGAATTAGATAATAGAATTCCTCAGAACATATCTGAAATAAAATACTCACAAAGACCGCTTCTACCTGAAGCTAACGTATAATTCGAATCGAAGTTTGCTTTTTGTCATATCCTTTCTACAAATATAGAAGTTGTAGATTTACTTGAGACGCATACTTTAATAAATCGATTACGTACTTCAAGTATATACCAAATAATTTATATTTTTGTACAAGTGAATCGACAATAGAAACTCATGTTTATAAAAAATATTTTCATACATCTTAATCTGCTGGTAACACAACACACGCAAGACGTTGGGAAAATAATTTTACAAATATAAAGGGCTGTTTACATAAGAACCGAAAGAAGGTTTCCTTTATCTCAATAATTTAATTTAAAAAATCAAATTGGTACATAATGACTTTCATATTAAACTGAAAACAATTTTGTACACATCTGAGCAATAACGACGAGGGTGAGGTCAAAGCAAACGTAATTTGTTTTGCGTAAATGCAAAGAAAACGAAGGGAAATTAAACACAAAAGTGTACCGAATGTCAAAGCGAGTACTGTTGGTCCGGTAGAGGGCGAGGGGGGCAGGGAACATCACTGTGTCGGTCTCGTTAGGCCCCATTCATCCCCTCGTTTCCGCAGACTTTAGGAACTGCGGGGTTTTTTGTCGCCCGTTCAACTGTAGCCTCTTATTCACGGCGGGCCGGCCGCGCCAACCGTCGCCGGTTTCACTTTTATGGCCGCACGATTATTTCCACCCCCATAACGAGCCATAGTATAACATCCAGACGTAAAGCCAAAGTTAATTCCTTGTCATCGTGTCATCTAACAAATTGAAGTACTCACGTGATCTTTATAAAAATCATGTAAACAAATTGTTAGTACTGTTTGTGTCAACAGTCTACAAATGTTTTAAAAATATGAAAAGTCCCTCATCAGGCATCGAGATAAAATAAGTACACAAAAAGGGTAGACCTGTAGTGCGATGACGAACAAGGCAATACCGGTTGGCCTTGTGCGGAAATATTTTACACGAGAACATCCTTATTTCTGAATTTTAAACAGGTTAACCGTCGTTTTTAATAATAGAACCTACACTTTCATACGTTATACAAATAATTTTTAAGTTTAAAATACGTTTAAATGTTTAAAAGTATATCATGACGGAAAATCTGTAAAACAAATCATAAATTAAACAAATAACAATATTTTAAAACAACTATTTAACAACGTTATTGGCACGACTCATAAATACCATGCAAAAGTAATTTATCACGAATATTTGTACAAAATGTAAATAAATTGTAGTCATTGGATAATTACAATTGTTTCAACAATAAATTCAAACAATAGACTATTACACAATACAATTCAAGTTAAAATACATAAAAGAAACAAAGCCATCTAAATTCCACTGCAAAACAATGTCAATAATTCCCGAATTCCTTTGAGGCATATGACACGATCAAAGGTGCCTTCCTTTTTGTTAAACCGAGTCAAAGATTACGTTCAACACAAAAGTTTTCTTTGATGACTCAAAGGTCTCAGGTAGTTCTTTTTTTTTTCTTTTCCTACAAAGAATCGCAACCGCAAGGTTCATGATAATGAACCTTTTAAATTGGTCTTAAGCTTTGGATGTCTGATAATGCATCATTTTAACGTCCAGACGACAACTAATTAGAGATTTTTTTCTATGATTGTTCTCTTTTCTTCTCGAAACAGACGACTTAGCTTCTATTGTATTATTATATTTTTTTAATAACAAAATTTTACGTTTTCATCCTTCGTTGTCTTCTAACTTTAATATATGTGATTGTTTCTTATCGACTAAATATACATTTCTTACGTGATGTTATTCGCGCTTCTTACGTATTCAAAACATTGTTAAATGTTAAAACCATTAGCATATCGTTATTACTTATTCGTGTTTTTTTTTAATTCACGTTTGTTCGAATCGTGCAATACTTCTAACTCAGATCGTACATCTAATCTATTATTTATGCTCTGAGATGTATTTATGAGTATGACTACCTTGGCAGCTTCACGTCATTCAAATGGATGGATGTTAGATCTCGTGAACTGCTTAACGGATCACACACATAGGCTACTAAGTTTTTTTTATTATTCCTGCGGAAAAACTCGCGAGCGACAGCTAGTTGTCAATAATTTTGGGTTATGGAAAATACCGTGTGTTATGCAAAATGCTTTACTAATGATTAATAATTTAAATCACTTCTAGGTACGATTTGATTAATGAACCCTACAGGCATCAAATGTTTGGTTTGAGACGACAATTAAGTGAAGTGGATGTCTATGCAATGTCCATTTAGGAATTAGAAAATCGATATCTCAGTGTTCAGTATAAAAGCAATGTTGTAGAGAATACGAAATTAAATATATTAAACAGTAATAAATAGACAACTTGATCACAAAGTACTGGATTAAACAGGTACCGAAAACTTTTATAAATAAAAATCTAATATTTAAATAACTCATGACCTCATAAGAAAAATTAAAAAAATAAACTGACATTTCTAACAGCTAAAAGCAATGGATACCTACACTGAATTCCGTAGCTTAACCTGTGCCACATTCCATCTGTTCTATCGTCTTAATAATTCAGCATCACCAAATATTTTTAAAACATTAGCATAAATCTGATATATTTGGATATACATAGATAGTCTTTATAACATTCACCTTTGCTTACATATTCGTAAATGTCAACGGAAATATTCAAATGAATCACTCGCAACACGTTCGACCTCATTTTAAAATCATTATTTTTTCCAATAAATATAACATTTTTAGGGTTCCGTAACTCAAAGGAAAAAAACGGAACTCTTATAGAATCACTTTGTTGTCCGTCCGTCCGTCTGTCAAGACCCTTTTTTTGATCAAAATCAACATGCACTAAGACCCAGAGAATTATCAAGTACGTTGTCAATCTATAAATAAAGTAGATCAAACAACGAAGGACCAATTTTTCTTATCAAATCAATATTTTTCCTAGAAATATTTATGAAACATTTTACCGTGGATTTCTCGAGAACAAAATTCCAGTTTAAAATATATTGTCTTTGTTTTGTCAAAGATAAGACAGGGATGGCGGTATATTTTAGTAAGAGAAAACAGTCACATTAACTTTGGATTTTATAAAACGTTTCTTATAAAAATATATTTAAGTAATAATTTACCTGTCCTTATTATATACAAAAATGAAATAAGGCCTCTAATTTTATATTAAAAAGCTTCGCCGGCGACCGGGGCTTCAAGGTCTGGATGAGAAATTACTTTTTTATGTAGTTTACCTGAGAAATTGTTTTGTTCTCACCTTGTTATATTCAGGTAATATAAAATATAAAAATAATGATAAACATGAGCAAATACGTAACAGATGTTTCGTTAAAAACATAAAGGATGTTTTGTTATTATATTTTACGGTAAAGCGAACACGGTAGTCTTTAATTCATATTTTAAATGGCTTCCTCTTATGACGTCACTTGTCTTGGCAACAGTTTTTTCATTTGTTATCGTTTCAAAACGTTCTCATTATCACGAGAAAATCAGAGATTGTTCTGTTCTTATGCATACTTTTCTTAGTATGTACAACGTAAGAGTTTTGAAAATAAAAAAAAGTGTTCAAATTTTTTAAATATGTTTATAACAAAATTACATCTTATGTATAAAATTCTAGTGTCACAATTTTAGTTTCCAAACTCCTCCGAAACGGCTTGACCGATTCTCGTGATATTTTGTGAGCATATTCAGTAGGTCTGAGAATCGGCTACTATCTATTTTTTAATACCGCGCGGACAGAGTCGCGGGCTAAAGCTAGTTTTGTATAAAATACATCATACTAATATTATAAATGCGAATGTTTGTTTGAATGTATCTCCAGAACGACTGAACGGATCTTGATGAAGTTTGGCATACATATAGAACATAGTCTGGAAGAACATATTAGGCTTTAGCATATGTGTATTGTTTTTTTTATAATAATTTTGCGCAGACGACAGCTATTTTGTATAATATACATTACACTATAAATTATTAAAAATGTTATTAATCAGCTAATATTATCATTTAGGAATTTATCATTAATTAATTACTTAATGGATACTGGTAATAATCGAGTTTTAGTAATTAACTTTTCGTTAGTCAGTTATTGTGAAATATGACAGCTAAATGAGTTTCTTATTTCTTTAACGCGAATAAATAAAATTTAACTTCGATAATACCTTTATTTTCAACTAGATGTGCCCGCGACTACGTTCGCGTGGTTGTCGAAAACACTATCGCGATTATCATTTTGATTGCGTTTTTCTTCGCTCCTATTGGTCGCAGCCTCTGTCAATGGACTATACAACAAAAAAAAGAATTTGTCAAACCGGACCAGTAGTTCCTGAAATTGGCGCGTTTAAACAAACAAACAAACAAACTCTTCTGCTTTATAATATTAGTATAGAGACAAAAATTGTAATTACGTTAGTCATACTTTTTCTTTACAAAAAATACACAAAACTCTTCCTCACTTTTACAATCAAACAAAAGTGTTCCACGACTCACGGCTATTAACTCGAGAACACAAAATGGCGGCGCAAAAACCGCGAAAATCGACAAGCGGATGCCACATGATTGCCGTATTGGAATAATAATGCGAAAACAAGTGTGTCGGCTTCGATTCCCCCCCGTTTGCAACAGACTGAAGCCAACCAACGGTTTATTACTAACGCTACTTTAACTATAATATTAATAGGTATTACTGTTTCTTATTTAAAAACTGTTATCTACGCCAATTTGATAAAAAAAGTATTTTAAAATAATACTACAATAATAATTTCTAGTCAAAATTGGAGGTAAAAATTATTGAGTTATCTTCAACCATGGAATACAGATAACAAAACTTTCAAAATTAGTCAACTTGACTTCCTATTTACAGATCTATTATATTTTTAAAAATAGAACGTTAACATAGTTGTTTAATGTATAGGGTTAGTTGACTGTTAACACGGTCCTTCTTTCTGTATTAGTAAGCAATTGGCCAATTGTTATTTGTGTCATGTCGCATGCCGGCGGCGAGAGCGCACGGCCTAACGGTGTCGGTTCAATGAACGAAAAGCGACGACACTAATGATACTATCGACACCTGTTATCGACTAAGGGAAGTGTGTTATCGATACGCGACCATATGTGTATTTGGTACAACCCTAAATTAAATCAAGCGAACGGATTGACATTTACAATAGCATAATTAAGAGACATCCCTAATATCGTTAATCGTGATATCGGGGAATCCAGTTATGACAAATTAATTCAAGACACATTAGCCAATCTCAAGTGTGAAAACTTTTGCATAAAACATTGGTTTCGGCAGTGGGATTCAGTTTGAAACAAATTATTATATAAAAATAGTAGTTGTCGTCCGCGTCTCCGTCCGCGCAGAAGACAAACAAAAATTGTTGCCTATGTGTTCTTTCAAGCTATGTTCTACATCTATGAAAAATTTCAGCGAGATCCATGCAGACGTACTGGATATACCTTTAAACAAACTTAGTACAAGTAGGATAATTGAAGAACATAATATTTCAAACACATTAGGTTATAATTTTTTTTATATCTTCGTAGAACTAAATTTTTTTACACCATACATTTTTAAAATAAGTATTATAATGTAAATGTACTAAGGGGTAACCCTACTACTAACCACAAAGAAAATATATTTATGCACTATATTTTTTGTTAGCAACGAATATTTCAGATGTCTAAAAATATTATTCATTTACAGCTGCGTAAAGCGTCTTTGTGAAGACAATTAATAATAATTATAGGTTATCATTATGTTCATATCAATAATAATAATTGTTTATTCTTAAATGGTTCCTTATTCAATATCATCGTTTCTTGTGAAACTCTAATGCAATTATTTTCTCCATTAAAAATATATATGAGCAAACTTACACAACTAGTTTCCAAGTGTCGACTTCCAATTTTCTAACGACATTTTTTTCCAAGTCGTTCCGAGTTGTTCAAGACAAGATCTTCTTATACTCCAGTGTAAGGAGTGAAATTGCTGCCACCGTTTTCTAATATTGACTTTGTTCGAAAGAAATATTTTTTTTTGTTAAATAGAAATGATAGTTTTTACATCTTTAACACCTAAGTTATAATCCTGCTAGCTGCCGCTCGCGACTCTGTCTGCGCAGAATTTAAAAAAAAATGAATGTAGCCTATGCGTTCTTCCAGATTATGTTATACATCTGTGCCAATTTTCATCAAGATCCGTAAAATAGTTCCGTAGATACCTACAAACAAACATCCATCCATCCATCTAAACAGTCGTCTTTATAATATTAGTATGATTATACCTTGAATAGTGAGAGGTTTTATTTCATAAAAACTATACGAGTAAGTGACTTTCTCCGTGAGTGTAAAAATAATTATGACGAGTCTAACACTGTCAAGAATTTAAAGAAAGCATAATCAAAATGACTTATTTCTTAAAATGAAAAAGTGAAAATGACCCACTAACCCACTCAGTTCCTTAGCGGTCAAGGAACGATCTACTTAGACTAACGTGGCTTACTTAATTCTTACTTAGTAACTCCCATAAAACAGTAATTACGGG
The DNA here is from genome assembly GCF_000836235.2 of Papilio xuthus. NCBI lineage: Eukaryota > Metazoa > Arthropoda > Insecta > Lepidoptera > Papilionidae > Papilio > Papilio xuthus. Next base: position 3,227,577 of record NW_013530872.1, read on the forward strand.
ACCTTGAAACTTACTCATTACTTTTTTAATCCTTAATTGAAATTCATTTCATCTATTCGATATTATGCTACTATTGTTATGCACTAAGACTAATATTTTTTTAAGAAACGTTAAATTTTAGCAGTGCTAATTAAAATCAGTGAATAGCAAAAAAAAATTAAATGACACCACTTCCTTCCAGGCATTACCATACACGACAACTCTTTCACCTCTAAATGATGTATGAATATTGAAAGCGCGTCCGACGCCATATTGGAAGTTGAAGATAGAAAAAGGCTCTAACTGTAAAACAGTCAACGAACAAATGACACTGACAATGAGGAGGCGCGTTCCATTTCAGTCGACGTCACGTATGCCGCTCGTACGTGGACAGTTTGCTGGGACCGGCCTAAGCAGGGCACGTTCCGACTTTCCAACGCATCAAACAAATGATCCGCGAATATCTGTTACGGCCCGAATGTGGTTTTATTTTCATACTTTTTTGTGAATTCGCCATCAAAAATCGGTCATAAAATATCCAAAGCCATGAATCATAACTCTATTTCGACATCTACATTTCATTCCTGTTAAAGTACACATGGAAAAATGTAGTTTTCGACATCGATGGCATATCGACTTCCGCCATTTTGTGTTCTGCAATCTGGCGCGAAAGCATTCCGTTACACGCAGTGAACCAGCTTCGCCCGCTTCCACCAATGCCGCAAAATATTTGCTCCATTAAATATGGCGTAATAACGATTTCAATGGCTATGTTAATTTTTAAATCAACATCGAAAATTGCGTCTCCATTCAACCAAAAAATTCTACTTATTTAATGCAACATTTTCAATTGCTAGAGTTCTTTAAAAATATGTATCAACTACATTGTAAAATACAACACTACGAAGACTTATTAATCGTTATTTTATATTCGCAATAAAACATAAATCGTTATAAAAGCAAAGAATTCGAAAGTGTTTTTAAATTTAATGTAAACAGATCGAGTCAAACAGACGCGTGATTTGCATACAAGTGTACGCAACACAGACCAAAATCCATTTATCTCAACATGTGTAGCAACCGTCGAATCGCACACAATTTCTAAACCGGCTGCGTTTTGCACCCGTGACCAAACGTTACGTAGAATGATATTAAGAAAACAGATTGTTGTACAGTTACAGCGGTACTGAACTGGGTCAGACAAGTATATCTAGCGTAAACCCATAGCGGAGTAGTCACAATAAAATGTGCATAGATAAATCTGTTCACGATGACTTACAATATATGTCACTAAGCGTCGCTTTCACACAACGCAACGTTTCAGATAAACAAACACATTTACTCACAAAGAGACTGATTAGTTTATCGTGTATTTTAAGACGTACAAACATTGCGTAAAGAAAAAGTGAAGGTTCTCACTTTCTTCAGAACACAAGATAAACTGAGGCCCACGCCATGTTTGATGTGAAAGTGAATATTCGATAACCGTCGGTCAAATCCGAAATACCGTTCTGTAATTAATACCTACTATTTATTGGTATTGATTGCCTGTTGTATTGTGAGTTAACTTTCCCATGAATGTCAAGGTATATGAATTCATTTATTACTTTAATTTAACTTCTCGTTTCTTTGTGTGCATAAAACTAAATCTTAGTATGTAGTAAAAAATAACTCGGTAAAGGAGAATAGCGTTTTAAACAGGCACTGCCAAACAACTGGTGAGGCAAAATAGATCATGCCAGGCCAGTACAGTAGAGAGCGTCGGTGGCTCGGGGGTCAAGCACTTGACTTGCAATCTGAAGGTCCTGGGTAATCCCGCCATGTACCAATGTGTTTTTCGATTTACATATGTACATTTAACCGACGTTCTTACGGTGAAGGAAAACATCGTGATGCAACCTGCACATATCTGAGAAGAAATTCAAAGATATGTATGAAGTCAACTAACCCGCACTGGGCCAACGTGGTTGACTATGGCCTAATCACCCTTAACTAAGGGTAGGCTCCGAGGCCCTCGGTGGGGACGTATAGTGAGCTGATGATAATGAGGCAAGATATATTCGATAGAATAATTAACTTATTAAGACTTCGTATATTAATACATATTCCTTGCCGGGCTAATTAATATTTTAATGATCATTTACTTAATTATCATTAAATATTTCACTGATTATTACTTATATAAGTGCAGATTTATTTGCCTTTTCATTAGTATTGTTTAGTTAAGTGCAAAATAACCACTACATGTGTTCGTGAAAATTAATACCTAACTTTAATACTAAATATAATCTCAGCAGGACATAACAAGGTAATTGTTTATTTATCATTAACTAATTTTAACTATAATACTAATAGCTGGGATAGTTTAATACATGAAATATTTTATTGATAATAATTTGCTTAAGAAATGTCTCAAAATCAGACCAAAAAACTTCCAAGTCTTTGATATTGAAAATCATTGTGAGATAGATGTCAATTTGGGTCACTAAGTGAAAATAATTGACAAATATTTTATTGGTTAACATAAAAAATATCTTACAAGATTATTATTCTGATAAAATGCCAATAAAATCATCAAATGCAAAACCACTTTCTTATGGTTAAATATTAAAATATTACAAAA
>NW_013530872.1:3230467-3230580 GCF_000836235.2 Papilio xuthus
TCGCGATACGGCCTCATAGCAGGTAGATTTTCTCCTATTAATAATAGAAGCGTTGCTGGAGTTTCTTCCGCCACTTCTTCTCCCAGCGATAACGCTTTCCGAAGTGGTAGTAA